>NW_023458570.1:3267780-3275433 GCF_013731165.1 Rhagoletis pomonella | reverse complement strand
CTATATACATTAGAGTGGTTCAAAATTAGTTTTTTTTTTGAAATTCAGAAAAGGTTTTTTTTTTATTTTGAAAAAAAATTTTTTTTAGAGGCCGCGCTGGTCGGTTTTTTATAAAAACGCCGATGTTCTAAATTTTTTTGTTTTCTTGACATGTTAAAATGCAGCTAAAAATGTGTTTTTTACATATAATAACTCTGGTGTTATTGGGGAATATTCCCTTAATTACATACCTGTCCTGGACAGTTAGAATGGGCCTAGTTCCCGAAAAGATGCTCTCGAAAAGATACTCCTCAAATTAAAACGTTGATACTGAACGGTTTACGCATTATTATGGGTTGGAAATGGTTACCAGTGGGTTTCTGGGATTGCTAATTACAAATCTGAAGTCAGTTTTTCAAAATTCAAAATGGAGGATCCAAAATGGCGATCAATTAAAAAAAATTACTAAAATTAAAACGTTGATACTAAACGTTTTACCATTGTCAGGGGTTGAAACTCGTTTAACCGGTTCCAAGGGTTGAAACTCGTTTCCAGTTGGGTTGTTGATAACGAATCTAAAGTTATATTTTCAATATTCAAAATGAAAGTGGTTCTTTTTTTTAGCTTCCATTATGGCTAAAATCAGTCCTCTGAAAATCTGGTGCAAAAATACGAACTTTTAGAGGTCTCGCAGGGACGTTTTGTGCCTCTGCCGCATTTCGATTTGTTCGAAACCCAGCACTGAGGAGTTTTTGGGGTCGCTGATTACGAATCTGAAGTCATTTTTTTTTTAATTTAAAATGGCGGATCAAATAGATTATCAAAATTCAAAATGAAATTGTTTTTTTTTACCCTCTTGACTTTTTAGCTTCGATTATGGCTAAAGACTATCCTCTGAAATTTTGGTGCTAAAATATGAACTTTTAGAAGTCTCGCAGGGACGTTTTGTGCCTCTCCCTCAAGTGCTTAAAATTACTCTTCTTTCAATCGATGAGCACAGGATATCCTTCACGAAATGGACGTTTTTTAAGGCCTTACAATATGTTTTCAAGGTCGCTGAACACGATGGGCGAGAGAATTTTTCGATCTAACCTTTACATTTTGCGATATTACGAAAAACTCATTAAAAACCAAGAAAAAAATCATAAAATCTCGCAATAAAATTTGATTATTTCTTTTTTATCAGTAGTAATATGTATAGCCACAATTTTTATCTTCATTTTATTTGGAGATATTACGTAAAAATCTAAAAAAAAAAGAAAAAGAATCAGCCCAGCGCCTCCGCCTTGACCTGTATATTCCATTTGATTTTATTGGATTGAATTTTATGTAAACCCATTTCAAGTGCTACCCTACTTTCAATGATTTCTGTAACTTATTAAATAAATTGAGTTTAACTTTTAAAACAGGTTGCTGCCCTTTTTAATATTCTTACTATTCAAGCTAAATATTTTCTAATAACCTTTCGTTAGGCGCCCATATTTTAAAATTTCATATAGTAACTTTTACATAATTTGCAACACTGTAAAAATATTGTCAAACTAAAACCTTGTTAAACCTTTTTCGTAGGACACCCAAATATACATATTTAAAATATCTTATTCCCTTAATTTAAGAGGCATTTAAATTTTAAAACGGGTGGCAACCCTGGTATATATGTATGTGTTTTGGGGATAAAGTTTCTTCATAGCCATTTTGATTAATATCCATATTGAAGTAGTTACCTACTGCAAGCATCGAACTTAATTTCTTCTTAAAATTATTTTCAGTATACAAACCAAATTTCGTTAAAATATGTAAATTTCTAATCGTGTTATCGTGTGCTTAGACGGACGGATGGACGGACAGACAGTCACCGTTTAACCGATTTCTTTTTCAATTCTGATCATTTATATATTTAAAAAAAAATAAACTACTTTTTGTACCATTACAATAGCAGATTAGCTATTTGTTTAAGTTTTTCCAATAAAATTTTGATATGAAACTTCCCCTTAAAATTCGCTGGCTCGAAATTCGTTTTAGACCCATGGTTTCATAAGCAAAGTTGCTCAGACTGATCCGTAGAGCATTTTCCGCATATGCGATTTGTCCGTTTTTCTGATTCCCTACAAATCGACCCACTCTAATGTATATCCAAAGTTAAATACAATATGCTGAATACTCTAAATGAAACAATAGGGCTGTACAGGATATTTTGGAAATGGTCTTGCATTTGCAAATTTTATGCTTGCTACAATGATAACCGTGTGCATTTTATTGTTGTGAATTTACAAATGCACCGAAAAATTCAAATTCAATATCATATCCACAAGATCCTGAATAGCTCTAATGATATTCTTGGTTGTTACGCGTGACTTTACATAAAACCTCCTCCAAAAATAAATACTGCGGCCGTCCCCGGGTCAGTCTAATATACATATTATTATTATTATTATTAAAATCACAGTGTTCTCGAAAAGTTACCAAGATACGATTTTCATTTTGATCGGTGATGATTATTGAAATTCGACTTTTGATATTCTGCAACAATGTTTTCATGTGGGATTAAACATTTTTCTACACTACCGTGGGCGTTGCCGAAAAATTTTCTGAGATGTGGCGTTTTCGAAATGACCGCCTAGATACATAGGCCGATCTTCCACTCAACCATCGACATATTATACAAACCTAATTTTTTGACGATTTCATTAGCTACTTTTGTTTCTTTAGATCGACCACGTAACTAGCAGGTTCATTCTCGTCAAAAGCGGGCAAGCGCGAGCTAAATTTTAGAGTATATTAAGAAGGGATGACACGATTTGTACAATTGTACAGATTTGTACATTTTGTCAGTTACACAGAGGTGTTGTTTGGAAATTCTTTAATTGAGCTGAACTCAAATTTTTAAACAAAACGACTCTGTGACTGCCAAGATGTACAAATCGTGTGATCTTCGCTTTAGTGTGCCTTCCCAGCAAAAAGCACGATTAGCAGAGAAATGACAATGGAATGAACGGGGCCCGAAACATGGTAGTATGCAGTACTAGGTTCAAGCATAAAAAGATCCATCAAGCTACCTGGCTGTCTCCAGATCGAAAAACGAGAAACCAAATCGATCATGTTGTGATAGACGGAAGGCACGCTTCCAGTGTTTTAGACGTACGCACACTCCGAGGCCCAAACATCGACTCGGACCACTATCTTGTTGCAGCCAAGATACGCACGCGCCTCTGTGCAGCAAAAAATGTGCGCCCAAATATGCAAGGAAATCTTAACGTCGAAAAGCTGCATTCACAACAGACAGCCAGCGCTTTCGCTACTCGACTCTCACACCTGCTCTCAGAGAGCACTCTTCAACTAACCGACATATGCGAGCAGTGGAATCACATTTCCCGCTCATTAAGTACCGCCGCCGAAAAAGTAGTCGGATTTCAGCGAGCCCGACAGAACAACTGGTACGATGAGGAGTGTCAGGAAGCTGCAGAGAAAAAAGATGCCGCCTACAGGGCCACGCTGCCATCGGACGCAACGCGCGCTATGTGGGACCGCTTTAGGGATATGAAGAGGGAAGCGAGACGTATTTGCCGCAACAAGAAGAGAGAGGCAGAAATACGTGAGTGCGAAGAGCTTGAAATGCTGGCTGACAGGAGGAATGCCCGAAAATTTTACCAGAGAGTTAGGCGACTTACGGTAGGTTTAAAGACCGGGGCGCACTCCTGTAAGAACAATAATGGCGACCTAGTAACTGGTGTTCAGAGCGTACTTAAATTATGAAGGGAACACTTTTCCGCCCTACTAAATGGTAGCAGCACGGAAAGTTGTGGAGAAGAAGAACCCGAGCCCGCAGTTGATGATGACGGAGTCGACGCTCCACCGCCTGATTATGACGAGGTACGAATAGCAATAACGCGGCTGAAAAACAACAAAGCTGCTGTAGCTGACAGCCTGCCAGCTGAGATATTCAAGTACGGCGGCGAGGAGTTGATAAGGTGCATGCATCAACTCTTGTGCAGAATATGGTCAGATGAACGCATGCCCGACGACTGGAATTTAAGTGTGCTCTGCCCAATCCACAAGTAAAGTGACCCCGCCATTCGCGCCAACTACCGCGGGATCAGCCTTCTAAGCATAGGTTACAAGGTCTTATCGAGCGTATTGTGTGAAAGACTGAAGCCCACCGTCAATGAACTGATTGGGCCTTATCAGTGTGGCTTTAGACCTGGCAAATCCACCATAGACCAGGTATTCACAATACGCCAAATCTTGGAAAAGACCCGGGAGAAAAGGATCGACACTCACCACCTATTTGTCGACTTTAAAGCCGCGTTGGCAGTACTAAAAGGAGTTGCCTATACGCCGCTATGTCTGAATTTGGCATCCCTTCAAAACTAATACGGCTGTGTAAAATGGGTCTGGTGGTAAACGAGGACAAGACGAAGTATCTCCTGTCATCAAACAAACAGTCAGCACATTCGCGCCTCGGCACCCTCGTCACTGTTGACAGTTACAATTTCGAGAAAGTAGAGAATTTCGTTTACTTGGGAACCAGCATTAACACCGATAATAATGTCAGCATTGAAATCCAACGTAGAATCACTCTTGCCAACAAGTGCTACTTTGGACTGAGTAGGCAATTCAGGAGTAAAGTCCTCTCTCTATAAGTCACTCATCATGCCCGTGCTGGTATATGGCGCAGAAGCATGGACAATGACAACATCCGATGAGGCGGCTCTTGGGGTGTTTGAGAGAAAGATTTTGCGGAAGATTTACGGTCCTTTACGCGTTGGCGACGGCGAGTATCGCAGACGATGGAACGATGAGCTGTATGAGCTTTACAACGATATGGACATAGTGCAGCGAATTAAAATACAGCGGCTCCGCTGGCTTGGTCATGTCGTTCGAATGGACACCGACGCTCCAGCTCTGAAAGTGTTCAACTCGGAACCCGCTGGTGGTAGCTGAGGAAGAGGGAGGCCCCCACTGCGATGGAAAGATCAGGTGGAGAAGGACTTGGCTTCACTTGGCGTTTCCAATTGGCGTCAGTTGGCACAGAGGAGAAACGACTGGCGTGCCTTGCTGAACTCAGCCAAAATCGCTTAGTCGGTTACAGCGCCAAAAAAGAAGAAGAAGAAGAATATAGTAATATATGTATATTGTCTATATAAATTAAAATGTTTGATGATAACTCTCTTTTCTTCACCATCTTCGATATTTGCAGTAAACAAAAATAATAATAAATAGCGAAGAACAAGAACAAGAAGTAGAGCTGCCAGAAGAGTTACGAATGTGTCGTGGAAATAAGGTAATTCACGAATTAATTAGAGAGCGAATTACGAATTGTGGAAACGTCGTATTACAAAGAATCGAATGAAGAAAGCATGGACGAACAGAATCCAGAGAAGCGAATACAGAATGCCTTATTCTAGTGATTGAAGGTAAACGAACCAGCAATGCCTTACGGAGAAACAAATGTAGAATGCCTAGATATGTATGTACTAGGGATGTGCGAATGTGGAATTTTAGACATCCGCGGATGCGAATGCGGATGCGGATATTTAAAAGCTAACATCCGCGGATGCGGATGCGAATGCGGATGTCATGTATTTTTAGGAAATAATTTAGGTGAGCAAAGTAGGTGATTTAAGTAAATAAAAAATGGAAGGGTTAGTAATTTTTAATAATGTTTTTTATTTAGTACTTCAATTTAAAAATTGGAACATTGCATTTGATAAAAACTTTTTAAAGGGTCGTAAATCAAACCTGCGCCACTATATAACTTTTTGATTGACGCTGGTCCAGTTGAGAAGACTTTCAGTTATGTTTATTTATTTTTATTGCGGTGCAATAATTCCCTTTTGAGAAATGCATCGGCGCTGCAAATGTCGGATGTATCCTCCTGACTTTCTTATTCTAAATCTAGCATCATGGCACGATCGTTGTTTAAACACCGTTGTTTTCGAAATAATTCTTCATTCTCATAAATCAACAGACTTTTACATATCGCACACCGTCTTCAAAAGAGTCACAACTCAAAATTTGCCATTTTTGAGATTATATGCAATAAATGTACGCAGAGATTTTATTTACCTTTCAGAAAAATCTGGTGCAAATTTTTGTTATAATTTGGTAAAAAAAAACCTAAGGTAAAGTCCCCCTAGTCGGCCGCTGTGGTGTAGTGGTAAGCAGTGCGCGCTTCCACTCCGCAGCACCTGGGTTCAAACCCTGGTCAAAGCAACATCGCAAAAATATAGAAAAAAGATTTTTTCTTAACAGCGGTCGTCCCTCGGCAGGCAATGGCAAACCTCCGAGTGTATATCTGCCATGAAAAACAGCTTCTCATAAAAATACAATCGCCGTTCGGAGTCGGCGTAAAACTGTAGGTCCCTCCGTTTCGTGTGACAACATCAAGGCGCACGCAACAAATTGGAGGAGAAGCTCGGCCAAACACTAACATATGTGTAAGCGCCAATCTATTATTAAAGTCCCCCTTGCCCATATGATTAGCATGTGCTAAGAAATAGTTTTTCGCATTTCCTGACAAACGTATTATTTTGAGTTGTGACTCTTTTGAAGACGGTGTGTGATATGTAATGCTGTGAGTTAGGTAACCGCTTACACGAAAAGCTCAAAGCATATGTAATGCTGTGAGTTAGGTAACCGCATACACGCAAAGCTCATTTAACATATTCCTTATGTGACAACTCTCATGCAATGCAAAGTATGCATAACTGAGCCTTTAAACTTGCCTAATATTTTTTATTGCGGATAATAAACAAACTGCTTATCCAAATTAAACAAATTTGGTATCATATGAAAGAGGACTGAGATAGCTTTTATACAGAAATAACGAACGAAGGTTACCACCGCTATTTATATTTTTTTTTACAATTTAATAAAAAATAAATTAATATAAATACCTTACCCAACTTTTGTTCTATGGTAATTAATTAAACCTTTATATTGAAATATTTTTCACTATGTGGCTTTCCCCGTTTAGATATTTCAGTTTTAAAGCTATACAAGTCTTCTTTCATTTGATACCAAACTTGTTTAATTTGGATAAGCGGTTTGTTTATTATCCGAAAAATACTTTTATTTCGGAATATCAAGCCAAGTTAACTTGTAAAAAATAACTGTAATTTCCGGTCCCTTCAAAATTCGCATTCGCAAAAGATCCGCATTGATGCGAATGTTAAAATTAATGCGGAATCTCCGAGGTTGTGAATGCGAATGCGAATATTCGCAACAACCCTGGTATGTACATACATACATTGCGTTGAAAACAGTAATACACAGACTGTCTTAAAAGATTGCAAATTAACTTCCTGGCATTTAATTATTTCATTTCATTTATTATTATAAAGAACATTAGTACAATAAGATCCCAAAGATCTTTTTTAGTACAACGGTTACTTCAAATTAAGATAAAAATAAGAGCTGAGATAAAAGGTACGTAGTACATCATGTCAAACAAAGCCTGAAAAATAGCATTAGGCAAAATTTACAAATCTATATAAAGCCAAAAGAACAAAAATTTATAAAATAAAAAATAAAAATAAAATAAACAAATAAATAAATAAATAAATAAATAAATAGAATTAAAAGAGAAAAAAAAACGAAATACAATTTTCAATTAGCCTATATCTAAAGCATACACATTTACATTTTAAGTAGGTATATAGATAGCGAAAATCA
>NW_023458570.1:3259828-3267680 GCF_013731165.1 Rhagoletis pomonella | reverse complement strand
AGCATACACATTTACATTTTAAGTAGGTATATAGATAGCGAAAATCAGCTGATAATAAGTTAACGAAAATACAAGTACAAAACACTCTTAAAGTTGCTTTTATTTAGACTGTTGCGAATATGTCCTGGAACCGAGTTCCAGGTGCGAATAGCATTGACGAAAAATAGTCTTGCAGATGCTAGATAATTGTACTTGGGTATAATCAGGTTAGTAAGGCGTACAGACTTTGAGAAGGATAGTTTTTCGTAAAGATATCTAGGATCTTTATCCATCATTAGGCGAAGCAAAAAAATACAATTTCTTGCTTTTAAGTATTCAGAGATACTGCAGCCCAATAGTCGCGTTTTCCAATCGGATATTCGCTCAAACTTCGATAGCCCAAAAACATATCGAGTAACATGATTGAATACTACATCAATTTTATAAGAAGATTGAGAATCCAGGCTGCTGTAGACTAGTTCAGAATAGCAGATAATCGGCAATATTAAGTGAATGGTCAGTTTACGCCTAACGATTAATGGTGTAAAAGTAGCAGACATTCTTAAATTTCTTAAAGTATAAATGGCAGAGTTAACATGATCAGTGCATTTTAGGTTAGTGTTTATAACAAAACCGAGATTAGGCACTTTAGAAACAAATTTAAGAGACTTATCACCAATGTATGAAGACGGAATAGCGTCAAATTTAATATTTCTTTTACATGCAGGCAGGGGCGCACCCAGGAATATATTTTAGGGGGCGGGGGGGGGGGGGGGTTTATATTTCTGAAGATATATCACCGGAAAATACTGAACATTTGCTTGATAATACGCTCTTTAAAATACATTTATGCAAGTTTTATGTACAGTATGTAATAAATAAATAAACGTTTTAAAATTCATAAACTGCACTTTATTTACATAAGATTAACAGAACTCAAACACTTTTAACCGACTTCAAAAAAGGGGAGGTTATCAATTCGCCGGAATACATAACTTTTTTACCACGTGAACCGATTTCAATAATACTTTTTTTATTGGAAAGATGGTACCTCAAGGGTCGTCCCGTAATTTGGTTTAGAGATCCGATGATTGGATCATGAAGAAATTAACGGTACCCCTAAATTTGTATATGAGAATTGAAGTCGGTTGTGTTCTTTCCTTAAAAACTACTTGTTTAATAAAAAGTTCTATAAACTCAAGATGCGCTCAACTTTCAAAAGTACCTAATAAAAAATTTTCAAAAAGAGTCAGTAAAAATAAATTTATTGATTCCATGAATTTTTGCACTTTTATGTTCATTTTTTCGATTTCTGGTTTCTGGTTTTCGATAGATGGTGATTTTTCATGATTGCTAAATTTTTTTAATATTTCGAGTTCCGAAAAAATTAACTGAACTCTCAAGAAAAACGAAAAATTCATATGAACCCCAAAACCCACCCCTTGTGTGCGCTAATGCATGCAGGCAACACAAAGGCTTTATCGCAGTTGAGACAAAGACCATTTTTCGAAGACCAAGACGATATAGACATGAACTCTCTGTTGAAATTCTCACACAAGATAGCTATGTCCTCAAAAGTTCCTGACATATAAGTCTGTATGTCGTCCGCATAAGCATGCATTTTTGCATATTGGCAAGTACTGAATAAGTCATTAATAAATAAACTAAATAGCAATGGCCCTAATATAGAGGCTTGGGGTACGCCCGTAAATAGTGGACTTTTAATCTGGGTTCGGTCGGACAGATAGCTCTTCGATAACTGCACGGCAAAGGTCCCTAAACCCAAAATAGTTTTTGAGTTTGAAGCATAGCTCTAAATCCGGACTGGAACGGGGACAATAACCTAAATTTCTCAAGATGGACATATATTTGTTCAGACATCAATGACTCAAGTACTTAAGACAAGACAGGCAAGATACTAATAGGACGAAAATCACAAGGACTATATGCAAATTTATTTTTAGCTACCGGAACCACAGTTGCAACCTTCCATGCATCAGGGAAATAAGAAGTGGTAAAGCAATGATTGGCAATATGAGTCAAGGTAGGTAAAATTAGCGGAAAAATGATTTTAACAAATCTTATTGGAATGTCGTCTTCATTTGCATTGGATCGTTATTGATACACATTACTACATCACACTCAGACACAGCACTAAGTTCAAACATTTGGCCAACAGAAGGACGGGGACACGAAAATGAAGAGTTTGGGGCGAGTAAGTAAGGGGAAGACGTACGACTCACAAAGAAGTTATTTAGAGTTTCAGGCTCGAGTAGACAGTTTGTGCTGTTACTGACATGTACTCGGAGATTTTTTAGGTTTCGCCACAGGATATTATTGGGGAGTGAGGGCTTAAACGTTTTTCCAAAGAACCTGCGCCTTTCAAGCTTACTTACTGTAGTATCTTCATTCCTAACTGCCTTAAATGCAGACAAATTTGCATCTGAGCGATGCTTTTTCCACCGAGAATAGGCCTTATTACGTTTTCAGTTTGGACCGCAGAGTTAAACCAAAGGCACGATGAGGATCTGTTTTCAAAAGTGCGCAGCGGGACATGAACTCTAAGAGCACTCAAAACATTCTCATTCAAAAAAGAAAGCTTCTCATTCACTGTGCAAAGTCCCCAGCACATAGACCAATCAATGTGTGAGAGGTCAGTTAAGAGATTATAAACGATATAAAAACGGAATCAGTCAGAATTAAGATTAAAATCAAAAGAACAGAAAATGAGATCATAGTCAGATATAAACGACAGCTGATCAAATTTTAACACACTACGAGGGTCAGACACAATAAAATAATCAAGCAGACTTGGACAACAGTTATTTCCATACCATGTATGTATATATATATTAACAAATAATAATCCAACAGTAGCGACATCATCTCATAATAGAGAACTATAGGAGTCTGGGCTAAGCAAATTAACATTAAAGTCTCCACAAAAAATAATATTTTCATAATCAACAGCTAGAGGGGACAGAACATTAACATAATTACAAACTCTACTTATTAGGATTATAAACACATGACAAAAGTACTTTACATACAGAGTTGGACAGCTCAACAAGTAAGTATTCAATATTACCATCGATTGATTGAGAAATCAGCTTCGTATTCAAATATTTTTTACAATATATCGCTACCCCTCCACCCTTTTTCCAATTGTATCAGATCGGAAAAGTTTTCCAATTCTGTCAGATCGGAAAAGTTTATAATTTTGGATATCATAGTGGGAGTCACTAATATCAGTTTTGAACCAGGTCTCAGCATCACAGATTATGTCTACAGGTGAAAATTCAAAACTGTTTCTAACCACATCCATTGTTTCAGGATTTAGGCTGCGCGCATTAAAGTGAACTATGTTTAATCCGCTTTGGCGTCGGCATAATACATTTAACATAGCAAGACTACAGTCATCAACGCTAGTCGATTCGCTGTTGTTTACGTTCATAATGGAATATAAAATAAGCAACTTTAAGATAACAATAACAGACAACGAAGTTAGACAAGAACAAACAGCATAAGAAGAGGTGCACTATCTTTACAATATTAATAAAATAAACGTGAGTGAAAAATAATAACAATAGCAAAAGGCAACTAGTGAAACTGCGACAAGTCCTCTTTACACATAATTTTTGTTGCCAAGTTATTTTTCCCCTTCTCTTTCTGAACATGCACATAGCCACGGACTGTGCGTACACACGCGAGTTTACCTTCTCTTCGCATTTTAATGGCCTCTTGCAGTAAGCGCCGATTATCTGGAGTGAGACTCAAAAATGTGAAATGTACCATCAATACCAATAGGCACAAGGGGGACTGCGGATTTAACTCGTCTACGGTACTCGCCAAAGGCACGTAGAGCGCGAAACGATCAAGCGGTGAGTGAAATTTTATCATAATTTCGCTGTTGCGGCTGGTAGAGGAGGGCTTCGTTCGAAATATATCGCGAATTTCAGGAGATAGAAAGTCGATTGAGACACAAACTTGGTTGTATATACTCTTCAGATTCTCCCCTTTTGAAAACGGTATCCCAAACGCAACAGCATCAGCAGCGAAGTCCGGAGCGGGTTTGTTTTATAGCGCATTTGCTAGTTGTATTTAAAGGCTCTCAATATCCGCTTTTTACATATTCATAATATTAATTTGAAGAACTTTCTCCTCTTCACTCCCTGGCGGCAACATAATCCGCTGCGATGGTGATTCTGTCCTTAAAACTGTATACTGTAGCTGATGGCAATTTCAAAATGGGAGAGTATCGTTGGTCTGCAGAAATCCTTCATACATGACTTGTTCCCGATGAAATATCTTAAATGTCTTATCAAGGCGCGCAATAGTTCTGGTGGTTGCTTTAACGGAAGTCATTTCAGATTGACCCCTGGGCAACTCAATCCTGGTGTTTCCGAATTAAGCTTTTACGTATAGGGATATTGGTAAATCACAACCATTGGGCCAGTCAGAACACACGGGACTTCGACATACTCAGTGGTGCAGCAGGTCGACAAAATCGGACATTCCCGACACTATTCCTTACTTGACGTTTTTTAGTAATAACTCGACTCCAGCGCCAGCTGACGGCTCATTTTTGCAAAGGTATTGCCCTTACCATTCCCACAATTTTTTTTTTATTAAGGGCCAAATTCATAGTGCGTAGTTAACCACTGATAAGAGTTTAACTATTGATTTTCATATTCACAACGCTCAGTTAACAAAAGTTTAAACCAGCATGCCCCCATAGTTAAACTCTTGTTAAATAATTTTTTTTTTTGTGAAACGAATTTCAAATTTGAATAGAAAAGTATTGATTTTAAGAATTTGTATACTTTCAGGCGATACGAATTTCCATAGTTAACTATGTGACTCTGAATATAAATTCATAATTAAACTCTTGTTGGTGGTTAAGTTAACAATGGTTTAATTAATTTAATTCGGCCCTAAATATGTTTATATATTCTTTATGAAATCGCATTATTGCGGCTCACTTAATTTTTTTATTTTTTGATATTTCAAATGTCTGGCTACACCATTTTTCCAAATTTTTTTATAAACCTTCTACTGACAAAAAAAAGAAATTAAAACGAAGCAAATCGGTTGAGCCGTTCTTGTGTAATGCGATAACACACAAACATCAATTCCTGTTTGTATACATATAAAGATTTTTTTTCGAATGGTGGCAACCTTATCCAATTTTGTTTCTATATTAGATTTCTTTATACATTCTCAGTGAAGTATCACTATTGCGGCTTATTTAAACTATAATTATTTTGCTGATGTTACAGATATCCGGCAAACCTGTGTTTCCAATTTTTACCTTACAAACCTTCTACAGATAAAAGTAAACTAAAAGAAAGAAAAACGAAGCAAATCGATTGAGCCGTTCTTGAGTTATGCGATAACACACGAAAAGCTACTCATTTTTATATATAAAGGTTGGCATATTATGCTAAGTTTCTATAATTTATGATGTGCCCAAAACAGGATGAATTGTGCCAAAAGTGCCTCTGTGAATGAAAGTGCCAAAAATGGCACTCTTGTGCCTACTTTTCCATCACTGCCGCCTGCTAGCGGTGCATAAGTTCGGCAGCGTCGCACACACGACTTGTACGTGAAAGCCGAGTGGCTCCCTGAGACTCCAGTCTGCACCACTGGTCTTCATCTATCTCAATTCCTTTACCGTGAAAATACAATGCCGGCGAACGGTGAACTCACCACAGCGAAATTTCCGCTGTCAAAATTAGAACCAGTGTTGCCGTTTTGATCGAAATGGATCAAAATGATACGTTTTTCATCGAATTTTTAAAAGATACTTTTATTTTTAGCTTAGTATAAATTGTGATACATTTTAACTCACCAACAAGTTGAGGGTAACTTTTCCCATCTTAAGACTTTTATGATTTTGTGGCAACACGTTAAGTATCACCTTGAATCTGCAAATGGCATCACTAGCCTGTTCCCGTACTCCAGGATTCACTCCAAAATAGTCCGAAGACATTTCTTTTCACACATTTATCACATATTTTGCGAACGATTTCTCACTAATTTCTGGAGTGCGGGAACAGACTAATATTGTCGTTCCTTTTCCTTTTTGATTTTTAATCTGTCGGATATGGTACTGGGCTAAGGTCAGTGTCTCACGATTGGAACATTTGTACAGATTTGTACATTTTGGCAGTCACAGAGTGGTGTTCTTTAGAAATTCGAGTTTAGCTTAATAAAAGAATTTCCAAACAACACTACTCGGTAACTTCCAAAATGTACAAATCTGTACAAACGTACTAATCGTGTGACACTGCATCAACAATTTCATCCAGAGTAATCGAGTAAGTATTGTGAAAATTACTTTTATGTGTTTACTGTGTTAAACAGCAATTTGATATGTGATTTTAGTTAAGTATGCAAATGAATTCAACTGTTACCGAGCTTTATTTTCACTCTGTATTTTATATAAAAACCAAAAAATATTAATAACAAGTAAGAAAGTCTAAGTTCGGGCGGAGCCGAACATTAAATACCCGGCGCAAGTATTAAATATATGCTTTTCACCTTTCCGAAAGCTACCGCTACATGGTAAGCCGGGGTGTATCAATTTTGAGTAAATTAGCGTCCTTAAATTTCGAAACATTGAAGTTGCAAGCATTTCTGAAATTTGCCGTTATATGAAAATTGGTCGTAATTTTAGTCCGATTTCAATAACTTTCAACGTTTTGCTTTTATGTGGCAAGGACAATAAAAAACCGAGTTTGTTACAAATTGGTAGAACGGTTACCGAGATACATATATGTGATCATAAGTGGGCGGTGCCACGCCCATTTTCCAAAATTTTATCATAAACGTATTTTTTGAGCAAGCGTCAGTTTTGAATAAATTAGCTTTACTATTTACTGATACCGCCATACGCGCCAACTACCGCGGAATCAGCCTTCTAAGCATAGGTTATAAGGTCTTATCGAGTGTATTGTGCGAAAGACTGAAGCCCACCGTTAACGAGCTGATTGGACCTTATCAGTGTGGCTTTAGGCCTGGAAAATCCACCATGGATCAGGTATTCACAATACGCCAAATCTTGGAAAAGACCCGCGAGAATAGGATCGACACACACCATCTATTTGTCGATTTCAAAGCCGCTTTCGACAGCACGAAAAGACGTTGCCTTTATGTCACGATGTCTGAATTTGGTATCCCCGCGAAACTAATACGGCTGTGTAAAATGACGTTGAGCAATACCACCAGCTCCGTCTGAATAGGGAAGGACCTTATTTATTTATTTATTTAAATTAATTACAATTAAAATTATAATCAATTAAGCACTAGCTGCCAGGGCTATCGGCTGAAGGTGTACATATGTAAGTGCATGCGTTGTGACGGATTATAATAATTTATCAATACCGATTTTTTTACAAAACTCAAATATCAGTCTAATATTTTTCTCATTCGGATAAGTAAGCAATTCTAAAGGGTTGGGGATCGGGAAGAAGGAAGATATGGAATCTGTAAGTAGCAGGCAGTCTTTGAGAATATGGGGGATGGTTAAGGGGGCATTGCGGCAAAATTGACATGTTGGCTCTCTTTATGTTGGTTTGTCGAGTATATGATTGTGATTTGACGGCATCGTATATAATGGATCCGATCTTCAGTAGTGAGGAAGCCGCTTTCCGCCAGCAGATTTTCAGTGCGCGTAGTTTTAAACGCTCTCAGGCTACATCGTATAGCGGCATGATATGGCCCTTTTATGCGTGATAGGTGCGTTTGAGAGCATTGCCCATAAATTGCCAAACCATAGTCAATTTTGGAGAGAAAGGTGAGCTGGGTAATATTGAGAAGGGTGATGGTATGTATATGACTTTTGTTGGAGGAAAGGTATTTTATAAGGTTA
>NW_023458570.1:3253112-3259728 GCF_013731165.1 Rhagoletis pomonella | reverse complement strand
TTTTAAGTTTATTTCAGCTGCGACAACAGAAAGATTTGTATTAATATTGACGAGTTTATACGGAATGCTTTTGTGTATCAGCAAGGCTGTTCCCTGCTTAGCAGATGTGTTATAACTAAAATTATGAAAGTGTCCTTTGTATAGTTTGGGAATAATTTGAGTTGAATTATATTTACAGTGAGTCTCTTGGAGACAAATTATTTTTGGGGATTGCTTTTTAATTAATATTTCCAAGCGCGAGTAATTATTGTGATAGCCACGAATATTCCATTGCAGAATGTTCAGCATCAGTGCAATTAAGAGAGCTTAAGTATTCACTATTACGATACACACAATGTATCATGAATAGTAAATTAGGAGTTATTGGTGGTTGAGTTGGCAGTGAGATTTAATGAGTGGATATTTTGAGTGGTTATTTGATCTTCACTAAGATAAGAGAAAATTTGCGAAAGAGGATTGAAGGCGGAATTGAGATCAGGAGTGTTTAACAGCGTATTGCTGTTGTCATTGTTGTTATCATTGTTAAGTGAGTGCGAATTGGGTATGTTATTGAGGTCAGTGATTGTGTTTTGGTGTTCGTTGACTTTGGAGTTGTTTGCGGGAACTGGGGAGCAGGGTTTAGAACTAGTTTCTGACATGTGCTGATCAGTAATATTGTTATCAAGGGTATTGTTGATTAGCGAAACGTGCGGGTCCGGGGCTGAGGAATCAGCAGCTGCGTTGGAATAAGCGCTGAATTGGGAATAATTAGAAGGGGAGGCGGCAAAGGGCATGGAACCGGATTTACTATTTTGACTATTACTTTTGTCGGAGTTTGATTGAGGATTTGTAGAAAGGGCAGTGGAGTAGGAGGCTTCACGAATAAGCGGATTGTTTTGCTTAAATATGCGACGTGCTTCAAACATACTACACTTGTTCTTGGTTTTAATTTTTAATATTTCTTTTTGCTGTTGGTATGTTGGGCAAGAGTTGGCGAAGGAAGGGTGAGGACCAAGACAGTTGGCGCACATGTTGCGGGTGCAGCTAGAAGGTGTGTGAGGAGGGAGATTACAACCTCCGCAAACGGGATTATTGTTGCAGCGCTTGACTGTATGGCCTAATTTTTGGCAGCTTTTACACCGCATAGGGTTAGGAAAATATTCCCGTACCCCAAGTTTGTACCATGTAATGTCGATATATTTCGGAACTGTATAAAGATCAAATGTAAGCAAAATTGAACCAGTGAAGATATCTTTGTTGTTAATTTTCCTCGTGAATTTGTGTACGGCTACTACACCCTGGGTTTTCAAGTCCTCTAATATTTCCGATTCTGGTGTTTGGATTAAATTTCTATCAAATATAGTTCCTTTAGTGGAGTTAAGGTTTTGATGGAGCGAAATTGACACTTTGCACAAGCCACCGAAATCAGAAGTTTTCATGAATTTCTCAGCTACCTTTTGGTTTTTGGTTAAAACGAGAAGACTACCATCGCGAAGCATATTTACCGATTGTACCTCCGTACGGATCGAGTCCAATGCCTTTTTTTTGCAAACACACTGAAATTTGCCAAAGGTTTTTCGTTTTCCGCTGATTGGATGATAATGAACTTGGGGTGTGACTGGTTGATGTTTACGGGTGGTAGATTGGGGAAGTCCAACATTGTTGTATTTCCTGCTTTAGAATCTTTTTTCTTGCGCTTGCATTTGGGGCTGGCCAGCGTGTCGTAGTCTTGCAACACGCTAAACCTGTTCCCCACAAGGGGGGGAGGTAGAATCATTGATAATCACTAACCGAATATATTTGTGGATTTATTTGTACGATCAAATGAAACACACGAAATGAAATAAGCGGTTTGTAATTATGCGTTTAGCACTAATTGACACAAGAAAGCTATCAACTGCACGAGCAGTTAGGAAACGAGTCCGAACGAAGCGAGTGTTAGTCGATGACTGGGGAAGGACCTCTTCGAGCCGTTTGATACCAAACGAGGTTTCAGACAAGGGGACTCCCTTTCATGTGATTTCTTTAATCTGATGTTGGAGAAGATAATAAGAGCCGCAGAACTGAACCGCTCAGGCACAATACTTTACAAGAGCGTACAGTTGCTGGCGCATGCCGACGACATTGATATTGTCGGTAAAAACAAGGGCTACGTCTGTTCTGCCTTGTCGGGAGTGGATAGAGAAGCAAAACAAATGTCGGGTGGCGAAAAAGGACAAGTTGAATTATCTTCTGTCATCATACAAACAGTCAGAGCATACGCGTCTTGGCACCCACGTCACTGTTGACAGTTACAAGTTTGAGAAAGTAGACGACTTCGTTTATTTGGGAACCAGCATTAACACCAATAATAATGTCGGCCTTGAAATCCAACGGAGAATCACTCTTGCCAGCAAGTGCTACTTTGGGCTGCGTAGGCAATTGAGAAGTAAAGTCCTCTCTCGTCGTACAAAGATCACACTCTATAAGTCACTCATCATGCCTGTGCCGGTGTATGGCGCGGAGGCATGGACAATGAAAGCATCTGGTGAGGCGGCTCTTGGAGTTTTCGAGAGAAAGATTCTGCGAAAGATTTACGGACCTTTACGCGTTGGTGATGGCGAATATCGCAGACGATTTAACGATGAGCTGTATGAGCTTTACGAGTACGATATAGACATAGAGCAGCTAATTAAAATTCAGCGGCTCCGCTGGTTTGGCCATGTCGTTCGAATGGACAGAAACGCTCCTGCTCTGAAAGTATTCAACGCGGGCCGCGATGCTGGTAACAGAGGAAGAGGGAGGCCCCCACTGCGATTGAAAGATCAGGTGGAGAAGGACTTGGCTTCACTTGGCATTTCCATTTGGCGTCAGTTAGCACCGAAGAGAAATGACTGGCGTGCTGTTTTGGACTCGGCCAAAATCGCTTAGGCGGTTTCAGCGCCAATAAAGAAGAAGATTTACTGATTTATCGAAGATTCCGTATTTCTCTAAATTACCCTTATATGGAATGTGGGCGTGGTTATTGTCCGCTTTTAAAAATTTTCGGCCATTTGGTATGCTGTACCAAGGCCAAAAACTGTGCCAAGTTTGGAAGAAATAGGTGCACTGGTTGCCATGTAACCACACATGTAACCATAAGTGGGCGTAGCTACGCCCATTTTTCGCAACTTTGTAATATTCTTATTTTTCGTCTAAAATTATTGTAAATATCAATTGTGAGTGAATAAGCTTCAGTAGTTACTAAAATATCGCAGTTTTCGTATTTATGAAAATTACCGTTATATGGGAGATAGGCGTGGTTATTGTCCGATTTGGCCCATTTTCAATACCATCCGTCCTACGCCCGAAAGAAGTACACGTACCAAGTTTCGTTAAGATGATCTTAATTTTTACTCGAGTTATCGTATGCACAGACGGACGGACGGACAGACAATAACCGCTTGATCGATTTCTGTTTTCATCCTGATCATTTATGTATACATTTGTCTATATCTATCTCGATTCGTTTTGCCTGTTACAAACAACCGTTATGTGAACAAAGTTATAATACCCTCGTGCACAAGTGCGCTCGGGTATAAAAACCGTCAACGATCCCAATTAAAAATTCAAACTTTTTAATTTAAGAATTAGAAGTTCTATTTAAGATTGATACTTTGATACTTAAAATTTTCTTTCATGATACTTTTGACCCATTTTATGGGAATTTCGGTGATACATTTCTTCTGAACGCTGCTGCAACACTGATTAGAACACCCGCCGGCATATGAGATTTAACACAGCCAAAGCGGATTTTGAAGTTTGCTCCGCGGAGTTTCGTGGCGATAGATTTATTTCTATCGCTCTGCTGGGCGATGGCGGCAGTACATGCCAAAGGTGGCCGCAGGGGCGCACCCAGGAATATATTTTGGGAGGGGTTTATACTTCTGAAAATTCGCTTCAGATAAAATGATCATTAAAGTACATTTATGCAAGTTTTATGTACAGTATGTAATAAATAAATAAACTTTTTGAAGTTTCATAACTTGAATTTATTTACATAAAATTAGCAAAAAACATTTGTAACCGACTTCGAAAAAGGGGTAGGTTATCAATTCGCCGGAATAGTATGCTAACGTATAACTTTGGACCACGTTAACCGATTTCAATAATTCTTTTTTTTTATCGGAAAGATGGTACCTCGAGGGTCTTCCCGTAATTTGAAATTACTTGTTTAATATAAAGTTCTATAAACACAAGATGCGCTCAACTTTCAAAAGTAATAAAAAATTAAAAAAAAAATTGTTTTAATGTTCATTTTCCTCGAAATCTGGTTTCTGGTTTTCGAATGAGATGGTAATTTTTTACGATTGCCTAATTTTTTTAATATTTCGAATACCGAGAAAATTAAATGAACTTGAATTTTTGTAATGTAGGCAATTTTGGTGGAACGAATTCGAAGTGGGCAAATTAAATCTTCGAATCCTTGTTAAGGACATATCAGTTGTAAACTCTTTGAGGCTCAGTAAGTGAGTATGCATTGCATATTTTTAGGTTTCATTCGCAGTTACACTTTTAAGAGCTCTCAAAAAAAACGAACAATTCATATAAAATGGCGCACAAGAAATGGAATAGGAATTTTCTTCTATCAAAATTTCTTAAATCAATTTGCATCTCTCAAGAAAAAAATGCTCGTATATTTATTTCTTTAAGAAAATTTACAGCAAAAGCAAAGTACTTTATAATAAAAAATATTTCTTGTGATTTTTCTTGAGAGCTGGCTTTAGGATACAGTTTGTATTTCAGGTTATTAGCTTTAGGGGGGGTTTGAACCCCAAAACCCACCCCTTGTGTGCGCTAATGGGTGGCCGTATGTTTTTTTTACTTTCAAAGATTTAGAAGAAAACAACATATAACACGAATTATTTTTGTTGGTTGAAAAACACAGTGACGATTCGTTAAATCTGGCTTAAAGTAAAATAATTTATAATAATTCCCCCTTGCTGAATAGATTAAAACGTTACCAAGGTACTTAGAATTGCGGTTACAAGAAGTGGTGGCATTTTTTGGGAACAAAATTTCTCGGTGTAAAAATGTTCGCTAACAAGCAGAATAGATCTGTAAGTGTTTAGAATTCAACACATATTAAAAGTAAAAGTAAACAAGCCGTGTTAGCAGGGTGTTTAAATTTGCAGGCCTTAAGGGAGGAAACTGGTTACTTTTCTTAATATGCGTAAATTTAAACAAACAATTTTTAGAGCTTATCTTGTGCCTGAGATAATTGTTGACCTATTTGTATCATTTTTTCCGCTTGCGAGTGGAGATTTTCTACTGTTAAGTGCGTTTGCCTTTGGTCCAATATGCTTCCACGAACTATTTTCATTTTCACACCCTCATCATTATTTATGAGTCATTTGGTCGCACTTAATTATAAGTACATATTTATGGCAACGCGAACATGTTGCAGCACTTAAAAACAATTAAAAAGAAACGTTTTCTACGAAACCATGTACGATGTTAATTTTTCACCCCCTAGAATTTTTCTAAATGGAATAAAAAGAATCGTATTTTTTTGTTAAAAAAAAAAATTATATTTAGAACTGCCTTAAATCCCACGAAGCTTGTATTTTATATGGAGGAAAAACACTTCTTCGTAGAAATGGTATAAAATTTTGGAAAATCAATATTTTTCTAACGGAAACTCGGTTTCCCTTCAAGAGACTTCCAATAATAATACCCAATTGTTTGTTTCATCATTTTTTAATACTAATAAAATTTTATGGGTCCCTCACTGCATTCTTTGGGGACCTATAAAATTAGTTAATATTAAAAAATTTTCAAATAAACAAGTATTGTTCTTGGAAGAGGGAACGAGATTTTCTGATCGGGAAATATTGATTTTCAAGAGTTATATACCATTTCGACGAAAAAGTTTTTTTCCCGTATAAAATACATGGCTTTGAGGAAGCTCTAAATATCTTTTTTTTTACAAAAAATACGGGTATTTTCCCCCTATTTAGAAAAACTATTGGGGGTGAGAAATTACCGTTTAGAACAACCTCCCCCGCACATATTTTTGGACCAGCCTAATGCGCATACATAACTACATGGTATCCCTGTGGGGAAACGCACTAGTTCTGAACTGATTCGGTACTAGAGAATTTAGAACAATGGCTCGAACGTGTGGCTCGTTAGCAACTGGCAACGCTGCATCCCTTTTTCGATAGTACCAATGCAGTAATAAATTCGCAGACGAAAAAGGTAACATGATCTTTCAAACAGTGTTTTTGGTTTTTTTCGTGGTAGCAATTTTAGGTTTTTCCGAAGAAATGTATTTTCTATTTGAAATCAAATTTATTTAAATTATTTGTAAGATATGTATGTAATTGAAACTGAGCAGTTGAAAACACGTTTACATACCTTTGGCGGTAGCTGACTGTGCAGAGGTGCTTGTTGTTATTGGATAGTTCCAAACCAGTTATAAACTCAACAGATGAGATCTAGTTCGTTCTGCATTCCTTTATCTACAATTCAGAACCATTTCTATATTCGTTTCGTTAGATCTGGATTTCTAATGAAGTTTTTGGGACTTATCACATTTTCTGTGACTACATATGTTGACTTTAGCAAATTTGCGTATCACCGAATAGAACTGAGGATATTTTAGTTTGATCTCTTA
>NW_023458570.1:3229340-3253012 GCF_013731165.1 Rhagoletis pomonella | reverse complement strand
AGCATACACATTTACATTTTAAGTAGGTATATAGATAGCGAAAATCAATCAATAATAATTTAACGAAAATACAAGTACAAAACACTCTTAAAGTTGCTTTTATTTAGACTGTTGCGAATATGTCCTGGAACAGAGTTCCAGGTGCGAATAGCATTGACGAAAAATAGTCTTGCAGATGCTAGATAATTGTACTTGGGTATAATCAGGTCAGTAAGGCGTACAGACTTTGAGAAGGATAATTTTTCGTAAAGATATCTAGGATCTTTATCCATCATTAGGCGAAGCAAAAAAATACAATTTCTTGCTTTTAAGTATTCAGAGATACTGCAGCCCAATAGTCGCGTTTTCCAATCGGATATTCGCTCAAACTTCGATAGCCCAAAAACATATCGAGTAACATGATTGAATACTACATTAATTTTATAAGAACATTGAGAATCCAGGCTGCTGTAGACTAGTTCGGAATAGCAGATAATCGGCAATATTAATTGAATGGTCAGTTTACGCCTAACGATTAATGGTGTAAAAGTAGCAGACATTCTTAAATTTCTTAAAGTATAAATGGCAGAGTTAACATGATCAGTGCATTTTAGGTTAGTGTTTATAACAAAAACCGAGATTAGGCACTTTAGAAACAAATTTGAGAGACCTATCACCAATGTATAAAGACGGAATAGCGTCAAATTTAATATTTATTTTACATGCAGGCAGGGGCGTACCTTCTGTTCGCATTTTAATGGCCTCTTGCAGTAAGCGCCGATTATCTGGAGTGAGACTCAAAAATGTGAAATGTACCATCAATACCAATAGGCACAAGGGGGACTGCGAATTTAACTCGTCTACGGTACTCGCCAAAGGCACGTAGAGCGCGATTACGATCAAGCGGTGAGTGAAATTTTATCATAATTTCGCTGTTGCGGCTGGTAGAGGAGGGCTTCGTTCGAAATATATCGCGAATTTCAGGAGATAGAAAGTCGATTGAGACACAAACTTGGTTGTATATACTCTTCAGATTCTCCCCTTTTGAAAACGGTATCCCAAACGCAACAGCATCAGCAGCGAAGTTTGTTTTATAGCGCATTTGCTAGTTGTATTTAAAGGCTCTTAATATCCGCTTTTTTCATATTCATAATATTAATTTGAAGAATTTTCTCCTCTTCACTCCCTGGCGGCAACATAATCCGCTGCGATGGTGATTCTGTCCATGAAACTGTCAAAATGGGAGAGTATCGTTGGTCTGCAGTAATCCTTCATACATGACTTGTTTCCGATGAAATATCTTAAATGTCTTATCAAGGCGCGCAATAGTTCTGGTGGTTGCTTTAACGGAAGTCATTTCAGATTGACCCCTGGGCAACTAAATCCTGGTGTTTCCGAATTAAGCTTTTACGTATAGGGATATTGGTAAATCACAACCATTGGGCCAGTCAGAACACACGGGACTTCGACATACTCAGTGGTGCAGCAGGTCGACAAAATCGGACATTCCCGACACTATTCCTTACTTGACGTTTTTTAGTAATAACTCGACTCCACTGATAAGAGTTTAACTATTGATTTTCATATTCACAACGCTCAGTTAACAAAAGTTTAAACCAGCATGCGCCCATAGTTAAACTCTTGTGAAATATTTTTTTTTTTTTGTGAAACGAATTTCAAGTTTGAATAGAAAAGTATTGATTTTAAGAATTTGTATACTTTCAGGCGATACAAATTTCCATAGTTAACTATGTGACTCTGAATATAAATTCATAATTAAACTCTTGTTGGTGGTTAAGTTAACAATGGTTTACCTAAGTACTGTGAATTCGGCCCTAAATATGTTTATATATTCTTTATGAAATGGCATTATTGCGGCTCACTTAATTTTTTTATTTATTTATTTTTTGATATTTCAAATGTCTGGCAACACCATTTTTCCAAATTTTTTTATAAACCTTCTACTGACAAAAAAAAAGAAATTAAAACGAAGCAAATCGGTTGAGCCGTTCTTGTGTAATGCGATAACACACAAACATCAATTCCTGTTTGTATTAGGGCTCGTAAAATTATCCGACTATTCGACTAATCGGTTAACCGATTATTCGATTCGTAACCGTTCGCATGCTTATTAGTCGGTTAATTGTATTCGAATAGTCGCCCGCCTTCGATTATTCGAATAGTTGCTTTGCTTCGACTACTCGAGCATTGTAGCAAATCGAATTTCAGCAACCGAACTTTCATTGAAATTTCTTTGACAAATGAAAAAAAATGTATTTAAATATATCCATGCACACATATGTATGTATATTCAGATTCAAAAAATGAGCGGACGCAAAAGGAGCTGGGTTTGGGATTTTTTCGAAAAAAACAGAGGACGAAAAGGAAGTAACATGTTCCATATGTGGTGCAGTTTTGTGCTACACCTCCTCCACATCCTCACTGAACAACCATTTAACAAAAATCCATAACAAAAATCGAGAAAATGAGAAGTAGGTATTAATTTAGCCATTGTCTCTAAAATATTTCGCAATAACATTTCAATAATTAGCGCACATTCTTGCAAAAAAAGTTTGCCTTAATTTTGCACATGCCATCTTATATATGTACTACGAATGTAACAAGACTTTTCATATATGTATATGTATCTGTAAATGCAAAAAAAAACTCGAACTTAAAATATTCGATTAACCGAAAATGAACGGTTAACCGAATAATCTAAAGTGAACGGTTATCCGAATAGCCGACAGCTTTCGACTACTCGAATATTGCTAACCGATTAACAGTAGTCGACTTCAGTCAGATTCGAATAATTCGGTTAATCGATTAACCGAATTGCCCGAGCTCTAGTTTGTATACATATAAAGATTTTTCTTCGAATGGTGGCAACCTTATCCAATTTTGTTTCTATATTAGATTTCTTTATACATTCTCAGTGAAGTATCACTATTGCGGCTTATTTAAACTATAATTATTTTGCTGATGTTACAGATATCCGGCAAACCTGTGTTTCCAATTTTTACCTTACAAACCTTCTGCAGATAAAAGTAAACTAAAAGAAAGAAAAACGAAGCAAATCGATTGAGCCGTTCTTGAGTTATGCGATAACACACGAAAAGCTACTCATTTTTATATATAAAGATTGGCATATTATGCTAAGTTTCTATAATTTATGATGTGCCCAAAACAGAATGAATTGTGCCAAAAGTGCCTCTGTGAATGAGAGTGCCAAAAATGGCACTCTTGTGCCTACTTTTCCATCACTGCCGCCTGCTAGCGGTGCATAAGTTCGGCAGCGTCGCACACACGACTTGTACGTAAAAGCCGAGTGGCTCCCTGAGACTCCAGTCTGCACCACTGGTCTTCATCTATCTCAATTCCTTTACCGTGAAAATACAATGCCGGCGAACGGTGAACTCACCACAGCGAAATTTCCGCTGTCAAAATTAGAACCAGTGTTGCCGTTTTGATCGAAATGGATCAAAATGATACGTTTTTCATCGAATTTTTAAAAGATACTTTTATTTTTAGCTTAGTATAAATTGTGATTCATTTTAACTCACAAACAAGTTGAGGGTAACTTTTCCCATCTTAAGACTTTTATGATTTTGTGGCAACACGTTAAGTATCACCTTGAATCTGCAAATGGCATCACTAGCCTGTTCCCGTACTCCAGGATTCACTCCAAAATAGTCCGAAGATATTTCTTTTCACACATTTATCACATATTTTGCGAACGATTTCTCACTAATTCCTGGAGTGCGGGAACAGACTAATATTGTCGTTCCTTTTTCTTTTTGATTTTGAATCTGTCGGATATGGTACTGGGCTAAGGTCAGTGTCTCACGATTGGAACATTTGTACAGATTTGTACATTTTGGCAGTCACAGAGTGGTGTTCTTTAGAAATTTGAGTTTAGCTTAATAAAAGAATTTCCAAACAACACTACTCTGTAACTTCCAAAATGTACAAATCTGTACAAACGTACTAATCGTGTGACACTGCCTTAACAATTTCATTCAGAGTAATCGAGTAAGTACTGTGAAAATTACTTTTATGTGTTTACAGTGTTAAACAGCAATTTGATATGTGATTTTAGTTAAGTATGCAAATGATTTCAACTGTTACCGAGCTTTATTTTCACTCTGTATTTTATATAAAAACCAAAAAATATTAATAACAAGTAAGAAAGTCTAAGTTCGGGCGGAGCCGAACATTAAATACCCGGCGCAAGTATTAAATATATGCGTTTCACCTTTCCGAAAGCTACCGCTACATGGTAAGCCGGGGTGTATCAATTTTGAGTAAATTAGCGTCCTTAAATTTCGAAACATTGAAGTTTCAAGCATTTCTGAAATTTTCCGTTATATGAAAATTGGCCGTAATTTTAGTCCGATTTCAATAACTTTCAACGTTTTGCTTTTGTGTAGCAAGGACAATAAAAAACCGAGTTTGTTACAAATTGGTAGAACGGTTACCGAGATACATATATGTGATCATAAGTGGGCGGTGCCACGCCCATTTTCCAAAATTTTATCATAAACGTATTTCTTGGTAAAGAATTGTTGCAAGCCTCAATTTTGAATAAATTAGCTTTACTATTTACTGATACCGCCATACGCGCGAACTACCGCGGAATCAGCCCTCTAAGCATAGGTTATAAGGTCTTATCGAGTGTATTGTGCGAAAGACTGAAGCCCACCGTTAACGAGCTGATTGGACCTTATCAGTGTGGCGTTAGGCCTGGAAATTCCACCATGGAACAGGTATTCACAATACGCCAAATCTTGGAAAAGACCCGCGAGAATAGGATCGACACACACCATCTATTTGTCGATTTCAAAGCCGCTTTCGACAGCGCGAAGAGAAGTTGCCTTTATGCCACGAGGTCTGAATTTGGTATCCCCGCGAAACTAATACGGCTGTGTAAAATAACGTTGAGCAATACCACCAGCTCCGTCTGAATAGGGAAGGACCTCTTCGCGCCGTTTGATACCAAACGAGGTTTCAGACAAGGGGACTCCCTTTCATGTGATTTCTTTAATCTGATGTTGGAGAAGATAATAAGAGCCGCAGAACTGAACCGCTCAGGCACAATACTTTAAAAGAGCGTACAGTTGCTGGCGTATGCCGACGACATCGATATTGTCGGTAAAAACAAGGGCTACGTCTGTTCTGCCTTGTCGGGAGTGGATAGAGAAGCAAAACAAATGTCGGGTGGCGAAAAAGGACAAATTGAATTATCTTCTGTCATCATACAAACAGTCAGAGCATGCGCGTCTTGGTATACACGTCACTGTTGGCAGTTACAAGTTTGAGAAAGTAGACGACTTCGTTTATTTGGGAACCAGCATTAACACCAATAGTAATGTCGGCCTTGAAATCCAACGGAGAATCACTCTTGCCAACAAGTGCTACTTTGGGCTGCGTAGGCAATTGAGAAGTAAAGTCCTCTCTCGTCGTACAAAGATCACACTCTATAAGTCACTCATCATGCCTGTGCTGGTGTATGGCGCGGAGGCATGGACAATGAAAGCATCTGGTAAGGCGGCTCTTGGAGTTTTCGAGAGAAAGATTCTGCGAAAGATTTACGGACCTTTACGCGTTGGTGATGGCGAATATCGCAGACGATTCAACGATGAGCTGTATGAGCTTTACGAGTACGATATAGACATAGAGCAGCTAATTAAAATTCAGCGGCTCCGCTGGTTTGGCCATGACGTTCGAATGGACAGAAACGCTCCTGCTCTGAAAGTATTCAACGCGGGCCGCGATTTTGGTAACAGAGGAAGAGGGAAGCCCCCACTCCGATGGAAAGATCAGGTGGAGAAGGACTTGGCTTCACTTGGCATTTCCATTCGGCGTCAGTTAGCACCGAAGAGAAATGAATGGCGTGCTGTTTTGGACTCGGCCAAAATCGCTTAGGCGGTTACAGCGCCAATAAAGAAGAAGATTTACTGATTTATCGAAGATTCCGTATTTCTCTAAATTACCCTTATATGGAATGTGGGCGTGGTTATTGTCCGCTTTTAAACATTTTCGGCCATTTGGTATGCTGTACCAAGGCCAACAACTGTGCCAAATTTGGAAGAAATCGGTGCAGCGGTTGCCAAGATATACACATGTAACCATAAGTGGGCGTAGCTACGCCCATTTTTCGAAACTTTATAATATTCTTATTTTTCGTCTAAAATTATTGTAAATATCAATTGTGAGTGAATAAGCTTCAGTAGTTACTAAAATATCGCAGTTTTCGTATTTATGAAAATTATCGTTATATGGGAGGAAGGCGTGGTTATTGTCCGATTTGGCCCATTTTCAATACCATCCGTCCTACGCCCGAAAGAAGTACACGTACCAAGTTTCGTTAAGATGATATTAATTTTTACTCGAGTTATGGAATGCACAGACGGACGGACGGACAGACAATAACCGCTTAATCGATTTCTGTTTTCATCCTGATCATTTATGTATACATTTGTCTATATCTATCTCGATTCGTTTTGCCTGTTACAAACAACCCTTATGTGAACAAAGTTATAATACCCTTGTGTACAAGTGCGCTCGGGTATAAAAACCGTCAACGATCCCAATTACAAATTGAAACTTTTTAATTTAAGAATTCGAAGTTCTATTTAAGATTGATACCTTGATACTTAAAATTTTCTTTCATGACCCATTTTAGGGGAATTTCGGTGATACATTTCTTCTGAACGCTGCTGCAACACTGATTAGAACACCCGCCGGGATATGAGATTTAACACAGCCAAAGCGAAATTCGAAGTTTGCTCCGCGGCGTTTCGTGGCGATAGATTTATTTCTATCGCTCTGCTGGGCGATGGCGGCAGTACATGCCAAAGGTGGCCGCAGGGGCGCACCCAGGAATATATTTTGGGAGGGGTTTATACTTCTGAAAATTCGCTTCAGATAAAATGATCATTAAAGTACATTTATGCAAGTTTTATGTACAGTATGTAATAAATAAATAAACTTTTTGAAGTTTCATAAATTGAATTTATTTACATAAAATTAGTAAAAAACTCAAACATTTGTAACCGACTTCGAAAAAGGGGTAGGTTATCAATTCGTCGGAATAGTATGCTAACGCATAACTTTGGACCACGTGAACCGGTTTCAATAATTCTTTTTTTTTTTTTTATCGGAAAGATGGTACCTCAAGGGTCTTCCCGTAATTTGAAATTACTTGTTTAATATAAAGTTCTATAAACACAAGATGCGCTCAACTTGCTAAAGTAATAAAAAATTAAAAAAAAAAATAGTAGTAGTAAAAAAAAAATAGAACCCCAAAACCCACCCCTTGTGTGCGCTAATGGGTGGCCGTATGTTTTTTTACTTTCAATGATTTAGAAGAAAACAACATATAACACGAATTATTTTTGTTGGTTGAAAAACACAGTGACGATTCGTTAAATCTGGCTTAAAGTAGAATAATTTATAATAATCCCCCTTGCTGAATAGATTAAAACGTTACCAAGGTACTTAGGATTGCGGTTACAAGAAGTGATGCCATTTTTTGGGAACAAAATTTCTCGGTGTCAAAATGTTCGCTAACAAGCAGAATAGATCTGTAAGTGTTTAGAATTCAACACATATTAAAAGTAAAAGTAAACAAGCCGTGTTAGCAGGGTGTTTAAATTTGCAGGCCTTAAGGGAGGAAACTGGGTACTTTTCGTAATATGCGTAAATTTAAACAAAAATTTTTTAGAGCTTATCTTGTGCCTGAGATAATTGTTGACCTATTTGTATCATTTTTTCCGCTTGCGAGTGGAGATTTTCTACTGTTAAGTGCGTTTGCTTTTGGTCCAATATGCATCCACGAACTATTTTCATTTTCACACCCTCATCATTATTTATGAGTCATTTGGTCGCACTTAATTATAAGTATATATTTTTTGGCAACGCGAACATGTTGCAGCACGTTTCTACGTTTCTACGAAACCATGTACGATGTTAATTTTTCACCGCCTAGAATTTTTCTAAATGAAATAAAAAGAATCGTATTTTTTTGCTAAAAAAAAAAAAATTATATTTAGAACTGCCTTAAATCCCACGAAGCTTGTATTTTATATGGAGAAAAAACACCTCTTCGTAGAAATGGTATAAAATTTTGGAAAATCAATATTTTTCTAACGGAAACTCGGTTTCTCTTCAGGAGACTTCCAATAATAATACCCAATTGTTTGTTTCACCATTTCTTAATACTAATAAAATTTTATGGGTCCCTCACTGCATTCTTTGGGGACCTATAAAATTAGTTAATATTAAAAAATTTCCAAATAAACAAGTATTGTTCTTGGAAGAGGGAACGAGATTTTCTGATCGGGAAATATTGATTTTCAAGAGTTATATACCATTTCGAAGAAAAAGTTTTTTTCCCGTATAAAATACATGGCTTTGAGGAAGCTCTAAATATCTTTTTTTTCAAAAAATACGGGTATTTTCCCCCTATTTAGAAAAACTATTGGGGGTGAGAAATTACCGTTTAGAACAACCTCCCCCGCACATATTTTTGGACCAGCCTAATGCACATACATAACTACATGGTATCCCTGTGGGGAAACGCACTAGTTCTGAACTGATTCGGCACTAGAGAATTTAGAACAATGACTCGAACGTGTGGATCGCTAGCAACTGGCAACGCTGCATCCCTTTTTCGATAGTACCAATGCAGTAATAAATTCGGCAGACGAAAAAGGTAACATGATCTTTCAAACAGTGTTTTTGGTTTTTTTCGTGATAGCAATTTTAGGTTTTTCCGAAGAAATGTGTTTTCTATTTGAAATCAAATTTATTTAAATTATTTGTAAGATATGTATGTATGTTGAAACTGAGCAGTTGAAAACACGTTTACATACCTTTGGCTGTAGCTGACTGTGCAGAGGTGCTTGTTGTTATTGGATAGTTCCAAACCAGTTAAAAACTCAACAGATGAGATCTAGTTCGTTCTGCATTCCTTTATCTACAATTCAGAACCATTTCTATATTCGTTTCGTTAGATCTGGATTTCTAATGAAGTTTTTGTGACTTATCACATTTTCTGTGACTACATATGTTGACTTTAGCAAACTTGCGTATCACCGAATAGAACTGAGGATATTTTAGTTTGATCTCTTAAAAAACGCTGCAATTTTAATTGTTCTTACTTCTACGTAAGTATCCTTTTTTATAAAAAGTGTACTTAGCAATTTTTCACTCTCACCTGGCGATGTGCAGTTTTGAAAATATTAAATATAATTGTTATTAAAAGTACCACAATTCGCCGCCTTTCAACTGGAGGTTATCCAGATACTATCGGACTGGTTCATTTTTGGCGATAAAGATCTAGTGTACGAATGTATACACATATATAGCACAACTTTGGGGTTTTACAATCTTGTCTCAAAGTGAAAGTCAGACAATTTGGTTTCCGATGGTCTGGTAAATGCACGAGTACATTTCAGTAATTTGCAATGTACTACACTCGAAAAACTGACTGGATTTACAAATCGATATTTGTTAGTTATAATTATTACGAAAATTAATTTGAAGATATATTAAATATTTACTGAATACTTTCTATCACTTACCGTGTTGTCCAGTATTTGTTATGATGACCCAAAAATCGATTGTCTTCTCCGGTCCTAATTCTTCATAGTCCCACTTCTTTTTCACACGCACCGCACCATTTGTTTCGACTGTCACCCAAGGATTGTCGTCACGTATTTTAAAGGTTTCCTTATCGGTCTCCTTTTCCAGTTGGAAGACAGATTTACCTTCGGTATCGCCATCTGCCTCGGTGAACTCGATACGTTTTGTCGGGCGTACCGCGCGCGTTACCCGACGCTTTTCGCGGTGATGTGAGTGCTCATTGACAGCATCGTGCTCCAAGTGTTGCATTATAAAGGAAACCGGCTCGGGAGCTAGGAACTCAAGCAATACTTTGGCTGGCTGCTTGCTTACCAAAGAAGGATAGCGTAAATCATGAGCTTCTACCTCGATCAGCAACTCAGAAGTTCGAGGTTGATCGGCCAACATAATTTCACCGGTTTGCGGCACAATGATGACAATATTGCTGGGTGCAGTCAGTCGGTAGGCAATCTTGTCGCCATCAGCATCGGTGGCTTCTACCTTACCTAGTATGGAGAAGCGTTTCCACATAGTCGTGCTGTTGCCTCCTAGCCCAGTATCCTTTTGGCCGGCAATGGCGAATTTGTATTCACTTGATTTAAATATGGGACGGTTATCATTTTCATCCATTACAGTCACCTGTATCTTCGAGACGGTCTTATCGAGTTCATCAATGTCTGAGGCTTGCACTGAAAGATCATAGTGGGCCTTTGTTTCACGATCCAATGGCCGATTTATGACTAGCCACACACCAGTATCTCCGTCGCAATCTACTAGAATGGAGTATACGCTCATCTCACTATTCGTATCAGATTTACGTGCCTGTAAAGCGAAAGCCTGATCATCATTGCCATCGATGATGGTGTAACGAATCTTCTTCGCAGCGCCACCATTACTTTCCAGCGCCGCATCACCACCCAAAGCTTGCATCAGCGGGATTCCTCGTACACGGGTGCCAGCGGGCCGATTCTCACGCACCTCACCGCTAGCGTCAAGCATTGAGCCAGGAAAGCGCAACATGTCACTGCGGTGCATCACAAATAACTGCAAATTGTGCGTATTAGTGGCATTGGGTGTCTCTTCGACCACAACAAGATTCACCGGGCGATTTACTAGTGGTGAGATATCGGATGTGGTCATCACGACGCCGTCGTCGAGCACAGTAAAATATTTGGAGTAATCTCCCGCAAGCATATGGTAAGCACCTACAGCCGTTGGTGATGGCGATGAGGACTTTGTATCCCATTTGGCTGACTCATTCACGGGCACCGTTTTGAATTTCTTAATACTAAAACCCGGGTAGGTATCGTGTGGTAGCACAAGCGAGTATTCTTTGCCAGCAGATCCGCCACTACCAGCTAACATGCGGGCAGCATTAGCCACTGAAATTCCGACTATTTTAGTTGTACCAACTCCGTCATTAGACGTGGAAGTGGTGCTCATAAGCGCCTGCGCACCATGAATTTCGGTGAGCGATCCGCAGATAGCGATGGTGAACATAAATGCGAGTGACAACGAACGCGACGTAAGGAGGAGACGCGACGCGACACTAAACGAACGATTTGAAAAAATACGCGGGTTTTTTGAAGAAAACTTAACAGAATCGCGCACCTCACTGTTATGTAGCGGATACCCCCGCCGTTGCACGAGTAAGCAACGCGCCGCCATTGTGGCAAGCGTATTACTCTTCTTTACACTTGTCCGAAGTTTTCGAGGTATTTTACAGAAATCTACACCTTGGGCTGCACTAATTGTGGGGGTTTAATTATGACGAATACAAACTTCTCCCCTTCCTTCCTTGTTTACAATTAACACATTTTTGTCACAACTGAAAATAGAAAGAAAATGAATTGCGTTAGTAATGCTTTGTTACGCATCTTGAATTGCAAATAATTAAAAATATGAAAAGCATTTTAAAAATTAGAGATGAACCGGACCGGAGCACCAGTGTTGCCGCTGACAATTTTTAGTGGTGGCCAGATTCTATTTTAGAAGTGGCTAAAAGTAGCTAAAAACTTTAGCTTTTGGCTAAAGAAAGTGGCTAAAAACTTTCACTGGATATGTAAATATTTTTTAAATTTATTTTTTCTAATTCAGGTACAAAATTATTTACATTTAATGTAAAGAACACACAAAATTTGCATACTTTAGCTTCAATTTTGTATAGATGAATATATTTCAACACATACATAAACATTTATGTAGTTTGTAGTCTTATTGCATGACGCTTCTTTGGAACCAGTATGAGTCGCGTATTCGTCTATATCTAAAGTTGTTTTAACAAATATCTTTGAAAAATATTCAAAATAAGCATAGAAAGGCCCAAAAATTTTTATTCGTGTTTACTTGTACATTTTCTTAAGCAAAAAAAGCATACTCGGCAAAAGCTTTGAATTTGGAGCGCTTTTAAACGAGGAATAGTAGTTACAATAGTAGTTGGCGGCCGATGTGGTGTAGTGGTAAGCAGCGCCTGGGTTTAAGCCCTGGTTAAAGCAACATCGCAAAAAATTCCAAATATCGAACTCATTTTCTACTGATTCTAGTGACGACTCGCTACCCGTTTCCATAAGATCATCGGGGCACATTGTTTAAGTTCGCAAGAACTTCATTACTGAGGCTAATGCTAACGGATCTTTGAAATTAATTTTTTTGAACTGCAAAAAAGAATGTTCAATGTCTGGATTTTAGACAACTACAGAATTCATATTTCTTGAAAATATTTTTACGATTATTTTACAATTAATCGATTACTTTAATTAAATGATTAATCACTACCATCCCTAGCTACGTCCGACTCATACGCACATTTACGCCGTGTCCAGCGTAAACACGGGCACGATTTTGCGGTGCGTGCGAGCACGGGACTGCCAACTATACTTAGCTAAGAGGTGACATATTGATTTTAAAAAAGTGCCAAAATGTGCCAAATAGAAAAATAAAAGTGCCAAAAAAGGTGTCATCCTTTTTAATCCTTCCCATTTAGCAATAAAACAAGAACCACATTTCTAAAACAAAAGTTCAATGCCAAAATAAGATAAACCAGTTGAATAACTTTTAGGTATTAGAATACTTTAGTTGGGAAAAAGAAGTACACACAAAGGATTCTACACAAAATTTATTGAAATATTACTATTTTTCAAAAGTGCCATTTTGGCCGTTTGATGTAAAATAGGGCCAAAAATGGCACGGTTTGAGCCAAGTTGGCAGCCCTGTGCGAGCAACGTACAGCCCACAAAATCGTGCGTGGAATGCTGGAAGTGTCCAATTACTAACGCGATTATGCGTTAATGCGGGTGGCTACAATATACTTATTATTCGGTATGAAATGGCAGGTAAAATCTTTTTATTAGAAAATAAATTTTTGAAGGGACGGTAATCATTATGTGTAAAACAATTTATATCAGCATTTAATCATTATGTTATGATATTTATATTTTTCACTTAAAAATAATAATTAGTATCGAGTTTTATTTTTTTACTCAGCAGAAATAATTATTTTTAATATTTTTATTGAGCATTGTACCACGATTGTTTATTAGGAAAAATTGGAAAAGCAACAAAGTCATAGCGGTAGAAGTTATTGCAGCTATTTCGGAGATCACATCTCCTCATCAGACCTCTTTTTTCTAGACTTCAGCAGGGATCGAACCTGCGTAATTGATGTTCAAAGTCAGAAGCGTTAACCACTGAGCTATGTACACCCCGTAAGCTCTTGTTGCTAATTTATTTTCCTTATTCAACCAACTACTATCAAGTGCAGCTGATTTGCCGCTATTTAAACTTGCCAGCGTGGTTGTTGTTTTCAATTCTATACATCCATTTGCTTAATAAAATAAGCTCAATAAAAATATTAAAAATAAAAATTTTAATAAGCCACAATAACATTGACAAAGAAATAATTATTATTTGAATCTTATTTTTTCGATCACAAATAATGATGATATTTGTTATTTCTATCGTATATTTTGCCCATAATTAAATATCTTAACAAAGAGTTCCAAGCTGAAAGACCTCGTTTGACATACTTATGTATATGCAACTATCAAAGCACATTATCTCTTAAATTTTAATAACTTTGTTACAAAAGATGCGATCAGTAATAATATTAATATTGATTTTAAAAATGAAAATAATCATATTAAAATATCTGATATTATTGTTGGAACAAAAGCTGAGATGTTTATGAAAAGTAATGTCAATTGTTCTGAAATTCTTGAAGTTAAAACCTATATGTACATTAAAGTTTTACATAAGAGTTTTTGGACCCAATAAACTTAAGATTTGATTTCAAGCGTGAAGATATAAAACTTTTACAAATAATAACATCAGCTAAGGTAGTTTCTAACGAAGATTTACCAATTTTACATCTTCTGATAAGGTTTTCCCATCTCATTGCGATCCTGATATAATAACCACGCAGTGGAATTTACTAAGGCTAAGTGAACTTGATATTTCCAGCGATCTGGATATTGATACGTTTTCGGAAAGAGTTGATTCTATCAAAAATGGAATGAATGAAAATATCTTCATGCATCTCGCCAATTTTGTTTTTAATATTATTTCATTACCACATAGCTCTGCGGCTGCAGAACCCAAGCTTTCAACGCTTTCTTTGATAAAAACTAAACTAAGAAGTAAACTTAACATTGACAGTATCAATAGCATAATGCTATGCAAGGAACTTGTAAACAAAAATGGCCCGCACCATGTGTGGTCAGCTGCTAAAGATTCGCATGTGTAATTAATTGATTTAAATTAATTTTTAATAAATTGAACTTATTGGTACATAACATGTATGTATGTATATATATATTTCATACAACCAAAAAATGTTAAAATTTATTTATTTCTTGTCTGTTTGAAAAAGTACAAAGTACATATGTGTAGGTATTAGAGGACTGCATGAATTCATTCAAAACGGCTTATGAATTATTCATATAAAAACGATTTTGGCTTAAAATTTTTTTGAATTTGAGTGAATACCTGTTCTGATATATGTGTCGACATTACAATATTCAAACAAAGTGAAAATAAATTGAATTGAAATAAATGACAATTTTTTGTATGAATATCCAAAAACATTTTTTCTATGTACATATGTATGTATTAATGTAATGCTGCGCACCTATAATACGAACAAACTTGTTTGTAGAAAAAAACTTTTACCGAAATGAGTTTGAATGATTTGAATGTTTTTCATTATTCATTTACATTCTTCCATTTTAAGGTAGAAAAATTAAAACAAATGGAACAGTCCAGCGCCTTCGTCTTGGTCTGCAGACTGTATCGGAGATACAGCCGCTAAATTTAAACGTAGAATACGTGGTATGGTTAAGATAATAGAACCGATAAAAATATAACATAACAGTTCAGTTTCATAACAGTTTGCATTTAACAAATGCAAAAAATTAACAATATTTACAAGAATACATATGTACATAAATCAATACACAAAACGTTTGCGCTCATAACGATTGAATAGCCTCTATACATGCCATGATGACTCATGCTTACGACGTAATACCGAAGTACTATTAAAACTACTATACCTCGAGAAAAAAATCGAATCGCAACACACGAAAATAATGCCCTAAGTAGAAGTGAGCAAAAAATTTGATATTTTCATTATATAACCTCAAAAATCGCTAAAACCTGTGTTGTTGGCAATCTGGGGGTAGGATATCTAAAAACTCTAGTACTAGAGCAATTGTGCGGGCAGATTTGGATTCAGCACCAAGAAACGATGTTTTACTCAGGTGGTAAAAAAATAAAATTTGTACAAACAATTAGAAAAGAAAAAAAGAAATACTTAACTTACCTGCGTACTACCTTTTTCAACGCGACTTGAATTCAACAAGGTGGGTTTGCAACTTTAGCTTTTTATCAATCATGGTTGTATTTTAGTGCATTTAAATTTTTATATTCTTGTAAATTCCGCATCTTCATGAGACACCGCAGCTTATAACATTTCAAATTATTTCAGATTTTAACTATTTCGGAGTAATATTAGTTCAAAAAAAGCACTAAAAAAGGCACTAGGCACTAAGTAATTTTTTTGGCGTTTTAATTTTCAAAAAGCACTAAATCTAGTGCTTAAAGCACCAAGTTGGCAACTATGCGTATACAGAAGCAAAGCAGCGAATTTCGATTCAGTCTGCTTGCAGATTTCACCAGGTAGTGTTACGCTCGGTTGTTGATTGTTTTCTTCGTAATTTTAGCAGACGCTTGCCACATTTTGTGTAGGAAATTGACAAAAAATGCCCAAAGCAAAAAGTGGTGTATTGGAGATTGCTACGATTTAAACACATAATAGTGCGACTCTATATAAGAACTACAGTTTATACATCAAAGAACCTTCAACACCCACAATGTCTATTATGCTGTCATTCCTACGTATTTTTAATATAAGTAAACTGTATTTTTCATGCCGTGTGAATTTAAAAAAATATAAAATGGGCTTCTTGCTTACGTTCACTAATTTTATAATAAGTTCCATGATTTATTTTTTTAAAAGGTACAAATTGCATACTTTATTTTAGAAAAATTGTTTTCTATCTAAAGAAATCGATAGAGAAATATAAATGCTGGTTTATGGCCAGATATCGTTAATGAATAATATTTATAAGTTATACTCCATTTTTAGGACTATACCTATTTATATGAAAATAATAAAATCTAAGCGCCGTAACCATGTTGCCGGCTGGCATTTCAAAGATTTGATTCTAACAAAACGGTGCCCAGGTATTAAACAAATTAATTTTACCAATTTAAATTTTTTTTAAATTTTACATGTACATACTAAATTTTTCGTATGCAAAAGCTTCTATAAACAAATAGTTTTAGTTACTAAAACTTCCAAGATTCATTATTCCACTATACGTATAGGCAAAATGGACCAAAAGACCCATGCACAAAAATACCACTTTTAGTACATTTATAAAAAATGTGGCAACCATAACTGAGCGCGACACACTGATACCACGTCAAAGTGAGACTGTGTTGGTGTGCCCAGCATTGATTTAGATGCATTCCTGCATCAAAATTAAAAATTTGGGAAAAATGCCGCTTACATCTTACATATTTATGTATGTATGTATGCTTTGAACGAAAATCAAATCGTAAATTACTACTGTCAAACTTATTAACTGTTAACAGTTTTTGAAGATATTAATGCGGAAATGCAGATTTATTTGAAAATATCAGAAAACAAAAGTTGTGACAATGTTTTAAAATTTTCGGAGAAAGCTAAAGATTTCCCACTTCTTTGAAACATTTCAAGACTAATTTTAAACATAGCAGCAGAATTCTAGAAGACATACGTACACGATTCAAACAAAAATATGAGCTAATATCGTTTTAAAATAACATTGAATGAATATTTATGAATTATTTTGCAAAAAAATTAATAGTGCGTTCATCCCAGGATAGGAGTTGGGCCAAAATTTTGTAAGAATATCTACTTGTGCGATAAAGCCTACTTATATGAAATGCTATTGCAATTGAAAAAAAATGCAATTTGAATAAAATGTTCGTGAAAAAGCGTGCGTAAGCGTGCGTCGTGAGCTAGGGTTGCCAACATTTTCTAAGAAATTTATAGTTTTTTTTCAAAAAAAATCGAAAAAAATATTGTACACTTCAATTATATATAGTATTTTTTTTAAGAAAAAGTTAAAATGCTTTTTAAGTGTACATCTTTTTTCTTTCTTACGCATTTCTTCTATAAAAAATATATATCTTTGAAAATTTGTTTTTTGTTATTTTTTGGCCTTTTAACAATTATATTCAAAAATTTTATAATGAGCTCGAGGCCATTTTTTAAATGAAAATTTATTGTGGAAAAGCAACAATAATTTGAAAAAATGCTAGAAGTGATAGCTATTTCGGAAATCACCACATTTCCTCATCAGACTTCTTTCAGTAGGACTCGAACCGACGATCCCACTGACTCAGCCAGTTGCCTATGCACCGTGCTAAGACGCCTTGTAAATTATCGTTTGCTTATTTCCACTATTTTCATTGCTTTGAAAATATCATATGCTTTATCGCTATCAATACTTTTTTTTTAGATTGGCGCTTACACATATGTTAGTGTTTTGGCCGAGCTGCTATAGCTAGCTATCAATACTTAAATTAATATAAATCGAAAGTTCATTTTTTATTAGTGAGACCTTCGCTTTATTTCTCTCATCTCATCATTTTAAAATCTTAATAGAAAAAACACTTTCTGTGAATGCCGAAGTTGCATGAACAGAGAGCATAAGCGAAATAATTTTAAGTAAATTTGGTAAATCTTTCTAAGTATTTTTAATAATATTGCCATTTTTGATCTGTGGACCCTTTGTTTTAAAGTATATTCATTTTAATATTGATATTTCAGTATAAATGCCATCCATTTTAAAACATAGTACAATAAATAGTACAATACTATATATTATAGTACAGTTGGCAACCCTATCGTGAGCGTGCGTGAACGTGATAAAAAAAAATATAACAGAACGTGAGTGTGCGTCATCTACGACGCCATCAACGTGAGCGCGTGTGAACGTGAACCCATAATCACTCACCCGCTCATCTCTAATTGGAAGTCTCCTGAAGAGAAGTTTTCCGATCGAAAATATTGATTTTCATGAATTCTATACTATTTCAACGAAAAGTGGTTTTTCGCCATATCGAATACATGGAAAACTTTAAGCGCTTTGATTTCCAAAAAAAAAGTAGAACACATATAAAAATATATAACTTTGATAGCGCTTTGATTTCCAAAAAAAAAAAATTTTGAACAAATATAAAAATATAGAACAATCCGAGGGGGTGAGAGCATTAAAATTCCGATTCTACTTTTTGGACCACTCGTAGCTGACGTAGTGAAACGAATACATAAATCGATTAACTAGGTCCGGATGGACGGGGAGATCTTTAAAGCCCTAAGCTTCTTAACAGGAAAAGAGAAATAAAAATAATTTTTAAAAATTAAAAAGAGATTTTGTATCTAAAATAATTTTAATAAAATACAGAATTATTTAAAAATTTTAATAAAATACGGAACTATTTTAAAATTTTAACCACTTCATACATTTGGGTAAGAAAAGGATAGTTGTCTTCGCCATTTTTGGGAAATTTAGTTATGAATGTACATATATCTTAGACTGAGCATATTCTCCTTATCAAGCTTATTAATTGCATGATGAAATCTCCAAAAGCGAAAGTTTTTAATTACGTCTCCGTATTATTAAACGTGCGATATGTTTGTACATACACACATTTGAAAACATTGTTTTTATGTATACATATTAGGGCGGGTCAATTTGTAAGGATCGATTTTTTTCGACATTGTTCCTCGCATATTCGGATTCTTTATAAAATTCTAAGAAAAAAATTCCTCCAGACCATAGCTCTAAAGTCAATTTCGAGCCTGCGCATTTTTAAAAGAAGATATCTTATATATACAATTGGATTGCTGTCCGTTAGCCTCGCTAAGACTTGAAAACAGCTTGACCGATTTGAATATTTTTATTTTTTTGGTTTGTATTTTTATAATATCCGGATTGTTAAAACCAGAAAAAATAGAGAGTTGCCACCTGTTTAAAAATCCCAATATAAGTAAATTAATTACATAAATTAGATATTGCAAAAATATTTTTGAGGGGGGTTGCCACCTGTTTCAAAATTTAGTTAAATAAAATTGATAAAATAAATTAAATATTGCAATATGGATATCAAATTAAAAGGGTTTAAGAAGGCTTACTACTGAAAATATTTTTGAGTCGAGTTGCCACCAATTTCGAAAATTTAATTCAATTAAGTTAATAAGATAAAGTATGTATTATAATATAGGTGTCGAGCGAAAAGTATTTGAAAAATTATTGATTGAGAAATATTTTCTATAGGCCTGCCACCTACCTGAGCGGTAAAAACTAAAAGCCATACTCGCAAATATTGTTCAAAACTTTTGAGGCTCGCATCAATGTGGAATACTGTAACTCCGTCAAGATAGTGTTTATTGATGGCGAACAAAGTACTATCATGTTTGGCAATGATATCACCCCATCGAACAATGCACTCAGCCTCGATATAAAAAGAGAACAAAAGCCTAAGTATTAGCCGAAGCAGTTCATACAAATGTTCCACAATTGAACTAACAAAAAAAATATGGCCTACGACTCTTTTATAGAAGCTGTGGACACTGGAGTAAAATTTAAACAAAAAAACAAAACCGACTTCAATTCTCATATACAAATTTAAAAGTACCGTTATTTTCTTCATGGCCCAATTATCGGATCTACACTCAATTAGTAGGAGACTACCTCTGAGGAACCACCTTTCCTTTCAAAAAGAATTATAGAAAACGGATAACGTAGTCCAAAGTTACGCGGTAATATACATAAAAACATATTCCGACGAATTGATAAAATATGCAGATTAATATTTAATAAAGTGTTACGGATATATTTTTTTTAATACAAACCTGTGCTTGGGAGCTTATTGATACGAAAAATTAATTTCTGATTTCTATTTTTTATTTAAAGAACCGCAAGATTGCATTACAAAGCAAATTACATATTTTTTACTATTGTAACGGGAGAAGTTACTGTATGTATTTTTTTATATGTACAGTGTCGAACAAAAGTTTTAGCACAGTAAATTTTCGCATTACATATATGCAAAATTTTTAATTTATTTCCGATAATTTTTTATAAAAACATAGTTCATACTACACTAAAACACATAAAAATCAAATGTGTAAACTTTGTGAAAAACTCAGGAAAATTCAATACATCTGCATACTAATTTGCAATTTTATATTCAGATTTTCAAGCAACTTCAAACCTGCACTTTGATAAACTAAAATAGAATGGATTATTAAACTGCATACTTGGAATTTTTCTAAAAAATACTTTGCCTATATTGCGTAAAATTTACTGTGCCAATACTTTTGTTCGTTACTGTAAGTTTAAGGGTTTATTTACCCTTAACTTTAAAAAACCAAAAATAAATTTACAATATTTTAAAATTATTTTTCGAATCATAAATGTTTTTATGATTAACAATGTATTTATCTTTTTTTTTGGCTTTAGATCCTTTTTGCTTTCAACACGAGGTATCTTTTTTCTAGTTTCTATTGTCATAGCCATAACTCACTCTCTATTTTTATCAATCAATCAATCAATGAATCAATTTTATAATTTTTTTCGGCATTTTTCCTAATTACAAGTGGAGCTTTATAAAACTTTTATAACACCAAATGTTTATCAAGCTTGGGATTTTATGTTATCCGGGCAGGCTTATTAATTTAGCCAGAGAATATGTTTTCTTTATAAAGTTTACCCAGTTACCCATTTTAAACTGCTACCTGTACTGTATCAGCGGTTAAAACTTGTTAAATTTTTATTTAAAATTTTCGGTAAGGAATAAGCGAGTGGATGAAAAATATATAAACCGTAAGAACGGCCCATATATATGTATATGAAAGAATACACTCATGCGACGACTCTAGCCATTGTGTGTCATTCCTTTAAATTATAGTTATTTTTTTCTTATTGTATTAAAAAAATAACGTTCGTATTTTCCAAGTTTCAATTGTTTAGCAAGCGCAAAATGGAAATTGTAGAAAATGCTGCCTTAAAAAAAAGGCAAAGGTCTGCCAATTTCACACAAATTGAAGTGTGAATGTTAATAGAGCTTGTTGGTAAATATAAACATATTTTGGAGAACAAGAAGACAGACGCTGTTAGCAACAAAGAGAAGGAGGCGTCTTGGGAGAAGGTATCAAATCTTTTTAATGCATCCTTCGGTACAACATCACGAACAGCATCGACCTTAAAATTAAAATACGGGGGATGAAAAAGTCGCTGAAGAAGAAAGTAGCTATTAATCGACAGGAGCTTTATAAAACCGGCGGCGGAGCTCATTCTCAAATTCCGTATTCGAGTGTGGAAAATCGCATTTTATCTATGTCTTCCAATATAGATGGTTTGGAAAATAGGCATGACTCCGATGGCATTGAAGGTAAGCAGCATTCATTTTGGGTACGGTTTAGTACAATGATTTTGGGTTGTTGTGTCCAAACGCGTGACCCGAATCTTAAAACTTTAACATACACGTGTAGTCAAAGGAGCACTAGTTTATTAATAAATTCGGTTTGAAATATATCCTTTTGTTTTGTAAATTTCAATGTGAGTTCTGCGCAAAAATACTGGGGATGGCGTAGCCGGAGTTATATGCAGATGAAATATGGTATATCTTTGGCAATAGAAGGGGGGCTTCCGCCAAGGTGAAATGTGTTCTGCGCAAAAATGCTGTGGGTGGCATAACCCAAGTTTACATTTTCTATGTCGTAATGTTAGTTAATATTACCCCTTTTTCAAGTAGGCCCCCGGGGGTTGGAGAGGGGTCAGAGCGGGGAAGGATCACTTTTCTTAAAGTTTTGACTGTGTTCTTTCTAATGGGTGGTGTTTTAGGTGCCACACCCCCTGCTTTCCGCTACACACCACAAAATCATTGTACAAATAACTAAACATTTCCCTTCATTTTGATTCACACATTCTTACTAATTGTAGTATTTTCAGGTTCACAATCAGAGCATTTGATTACTTATGAAATTGATGACACGCTAATGCCCGCCGGTATGAACATCATATGCGCTGGTGAAAATATAAATAGGTAAAAGACATTTTAGAAAGTTTTAGCTATTTTTCTTGTTTAAAAAGTGTTTGTTAGGTATATTTTTATGAAATAATAGCTCACTATCTAACAAAACCGATGTAAGCCAAAATTTCAAACATGAAAATTCAACGAATTTGAACAAATGTTTATCAAAATTTTTAACCTTTTAATTTTGTCAAATTTTCCTAACTTTTGTACAAAGTTTTTGCTAGATAACGAGCTACACTTTCATAAAAATATACCTGGTAAACACTTTTTAAACAAACGAAAGAGAAATAACCAAATATTGCCAACACGTCTCTTCTCTATTTATATTTTTTTGCCACTGTATGTATGTACAAACATACATATATAGCACTTCTGGGTGACACATTATCAAGCCTTTTACTTTCTAGTAGATGCTGCAATTGAATGCAAACAAGTCGAGATAACTACGACATGCAATAACGCAGCAACAGGTCAAGGCGATTTCGAAGAAGGTTATATATCTACAAGATATGTCTATCAAAGAACGTAACTGAGGGTGTAAAACATTTTCTTTTGATTTTTAGTTATAGAAGTGCAGAAATGGGACAATTGGTCTCCTCAGGCTTTGAAGCAACCTATTACACCAGTTTTGAAAAAAACTAGCACAAAACGGAAATCAGAAATTTGAACAACTTACAGATGCAAGATTGGAGTTAGTCAAAATACAAATAGAGATGGCTAACATGGAGTTGAAGCAAAAGGAGAAGGAACACGAACTGCGGATAGCTTATCTTATGAACGAAGAACAGAGAAAAGTGGAATTGCACAATATTCAAACGCAAAATTCGCAGTGTCTTCCATTCTTTAACAATCATAATTTGGACTAATCTAATTAATTTAAATATTGCTTTCTTTATTGTTTTTGAAATCATTTGATAAAATTTTATACATTTATTTTTTCCCACAACACTCAAGGCCAAAAGAATAGCTGTGCGATATTTCGACCAGTTTTGACTATTTTTTCTTTTATTTAATGTTCATTAATTTTACTGTATATAAACGTCTAGTTCAATATATAACAAAAACGATGTAAATCCAAATTTCGAACTGTGTAAAAAATTTAGAATAATTCAACAAATTCTCATCAAAGTGTCGAAACTTTTTATTCAGAATTTTTAGAAAAATTTTACGTATGCAGTTTTATAGCCCATTAAATTTTAGTGGGTCAAAAAGCAAATTTCAAGACGCTGGAAAATCGTGTTAATTTTTAATAATTTTTTGGCAGACGGTGTTGTGCATTTTCTTCCTTATAAAAAATGCCCGACAATTTCTTTTGTATGGAAGAAAATGTGTAGCACCGTCAGCAAAAAAAAATTATTAAAAATCAAAACGATTTTCCAGCGTCTTGAAATTTGCTTTTTGACCCACTAAAATTT
>NW_023458570.1:3215495-3229240 GCF_013731165.1 Rhagoletis pomonella | reverse complement strand
TTATTCATTTACATTCTTCCATTTTAAGGTAGAAAAATTAAAACAAAAGGAACAGTCCAGCGCCTTCGTCTTGGTCTGCAGACTGTATCGGAGATTCAGCCGCTAAATTTAAACGTAGAATACGTGGTATGGTTAAGATAATAGAACCGATAAAAATATTGATAACAATATCGATAGCAAAATCGATAGAAAAATATCGGTAACAAAACTGATAAAAACATTGATGACAAAATCGATAAAAATATCGATAACAAAATCGATAAGAAAATCGATAGCAAAATCGATAATAATATCGATAGCAAAACAGATAACAAAATCGATAAAAAACATATCGATAACAAAGTCAATAAATTGTATCGATAAGTTCCGAAAATATCGATACCAAAATCAGTAACAATATTGATAACAAAATCGATAAAAATATCGATAACAAAAGCGATGATAATATCGTAGCAAAATCGTTAACACAATCAATAAAAATATCGATAATAAAACCGATAAAAACATCGATGTCAAAATCGATTAAAATATCGACAACAAAATCTTTAAAAATATGGACAATAAAATCTATAAAAATATCTATAACAAAATCGATAAAAATATTGATAACAAAGTCGATAAAAATATCGATAAAAAAACCGACAAAATATCGATTATTATATCGATAAGTCCCGAGAATCCCGAAAATCTCTAAAATCAAAAATTAGTTCCCAGATTGAGTCTATGTGCCTCTATATATCCTTTTCTCTACAACTACCTTTATTTTAATCTTTCTTCCTCTATCTTCATCTATACTTTTATCGGTATCCTCATCCCCATCTTTTTCTTTATATTTATCTTTGTTTTTATTTTTATGTTTATCATATTCTTCATATACATATTCCCCTTCACCTTTGCCCTTATATAAGAAAAGTGTTTAAATTTACCTTGGTCTTAATTTTTGCCTTTATCTTTACGCAACTTTGTTTTTGTTTTTATTTTTACCTTTACCTTTATCTTTTTCTTTATCTATGTACGTACTCAAACATAAATTTTGTCTCCTTCCCTCACTTCCAACGCATGCACGTGTTTGCAAAACGATGACGAAGTGATTTTGTTTGGGAAATCATTTTTGCCCATATATTTGAATCAAATAAACATACTTAGAAAATATCAATCAATACTCCCATATACCAAACGATGATCTTTTGATTAAAGAAAACAAAAAAAAAATATTCAAGCGGTTTTTGAGCATTTTGGTAATAAAAAAAAATTTAAAAATTTGTTCAAAAAATGTTTGCCTTAAAATGCTCAATATTTGTTGAATTTATATAAAATCTGTACGCGACAATTTTTCTATTGCTCCAAATCTCTATCGCGAAAAGGAAACTTTTATCTGCAAATCATAAGCTGCTGGAGCAAGTTTAAAGGCTCAAAATTGAATCCAAAATAAGCCAATGTTTACCGTTCTTTTTACGACATAAACCGAACTGGTTACTTACAAGAATGAATCTGTCGATAGATCTGGAATTTTGTCTTTGAAACGCCAAACTTTTCTTTGAAATCGCTTCATTAGTTCTCGTGCGTTTTCGTGAAGCTCTAAAAATTACAACTACAACATTTGAGCATAACCTGATACACAAAAAAAAATTGCAAACGTAACACAGAGTTTTATTTTTACTAAGGTAACGTAATTATGCAATGGAAATTGCACTGAAAATTAAAAATAACATAAAAGGAGGTCGTAACGCGTTGACACATCGAAAATTTATAACTTTTCTCGAAGAACTGGAAAGTAATTACGGAGATTTGCTTTTATATACGGAAGTATGTTGGTTCAGCGCGGTAAATGTTTGGAAAGATTTTTTAATTTAAACAAGAAGATTCTCTAATTTTTTTTAAATTGATTTTACCCCAGCTAATGAGGAACTTATTACCGCTCTAAAAAATGTAGATTTTAATTTTGATTTGGCTTTTTTATGCGACTTAACCAGTCCTTTCAGTGAGCTCAATTCGCTTCTTCAAGGGGAAAACAAGCATATCTGTGAACTAGTTTCAACCGTCACTCATTTTGGAAAATAAAAATATTAATAAGAATTTTAAAAGATAAAAACGTTTGTAATTTGAGAAAAGCCGCTGAAATTTTTGTATATAATCAAAATACAGAAAAAATTAATACAGTATTGAAATTATTGAAAGGTTATATGAGAACTATGAAAAAAGATTCGAGGACTTCAATACAATAAAAAAAATTAGATTTACGTGATTATCCACTTATATGCAACATAAGTGAAAAAACATTGCGTTAAAATAAGAATTAAAAATGATGAGGGAAGATTTTGCAAGCACTAGTGGTTTGAGAGAAATTTTTGGGAAATTTTGATGAAAAACATCCTAAAATAAAGAACGAAATATACAAATTGTACTAAATTTTTGGTTCCACATAATTGAGAATCTTCATTTTCTTTTTAAAAAATAATATTAAATGAAGACCGGCATAATCTATCTGATGAGCATATTTCTGATCTCCTTCGAATAACAGTTTATGTCAAAATAAATAAAAAATAAAAAATATAAAAATTTTGCTCTGTAATTTGAAATGAAAAAAATATATATATAAAAAAAATGTATTCATTGACTTAGCTTAAGAAAACTTATTCTTTTGGTGTTGAAGGCAAACCAACTGGCTAACTTATCTTAAATGAAAACAATCCGTGAAAAACTCTCTTTTCTTTCGAGATAGTTTAACGATTGTCTTCGTTTACGACTATAGTATCGATATTAATGATTTATACGTGACAAGATAAAAGGCACTAATTTAATTTGAATGTGAACGGCGAGACTGGAAGGCAACACGATAATGTAAAATAGAAGATTTACATATTTTACATTCACAGTATATTTTGCTTTGCTGCCTCTATGCTTAAGTGCACATTTAAGATACCTACCCCAAAATGCGCATCAAAAGCATTATTTTTAACATTTATAAGGAAACTGCTCCGATAGATGCATTCAACATACCTGCACATTGGCGATACCTGCCTTAAAAATTGTGCGACTGGTATCAATTATCAATGAAAGTATTACGTTTACCTGCACTGGCCCTACAATTACCTAATTTTACAACCTTTTATTTATTTTGCTCATCTCGCAGAACAACGAAAATGGCTATCAATTTATGTAGTTATACAGATAATTAGATAACATTCGGCAAAAATTTCGCTCGCAGTAATTCTACATGGTAAGTGCTCCGCCAATATTTGGTTTCATAGGGATTCGGATACCATCCTCATTGAAGTAGTAAAGAAAATTCGCTTAAGTGCCTTTTTCGGTTACGTGCACAAGTTTTTCGTGCAAAGAAGGATGTGCAGCTAAGCAAAATATACTGTATACATATTTTTGAGATGTCCAAGCCTACTTACACACTTACATTCATTTCTAAGTATGTACAATGTACATTGTAAATACATAGGTATGTTTTCTTCGGGTAAATATGCGGACGGTTTTCGGAGATCGATAAAATGTTTTGTATGTTTATATATAACTATATATGCGAGTATAGTAGTAACAAATGTACAAGTTAATACGTATGTTTGTACATTAAGGTGGTCAAAAATGCATGTGAAAAAAGTAATGTCGGAATTTGTATGCTCTCACCACAGAAAGTGCAATAAAGGGACCAGTAAAAAATCTTTAGTATTAAAAAATGGTTAAATAAACAAGTGTGTATTGGAGGTAGAGGTGGGCAAAATAGTTGCTTTTATACGTGACTCTTTGTGTCGCTATATCAAGCGAGAGCGCTAGCGGTTTAGAGAGAAAAATCACGTAACTTCCATCAGCGTGCATGAGTTAGATTTTCTGTCAATCACGTCATTTTCCGATATCGAGCCCTAACCGTTAAAAATATGTGAGCGCCACTTTTTCAAAATTTTCTTTATGATGCAGAAATGTTCCTAGAGCATTTAGATCAGAGCTGGGCAATTTTTTCTCGCGAGCAACGCCAGCGCCGCGGTTCGTATACGTATATAGAAGCAAAGCAGCGAATTTCGATTCAGTCTGCTTGGAGATTTCACCAGGTAGTGTTACGCTCGGTTGTTGATTGTTTTCTTCGTAATTTTAGCAGACGCTTGCCACATTTTGTGTAGGAAATTGACAAAAAATGCCCAAAGCAAAAAGTGGTGTATTGGAGATTGCTACGATTCAAACACATAATAGTGCGACTCTATATAAGAACTACAGTTTATAGTACTTCAAAGAACCTTCAACACCCACAGTGTCTATTATGCTGTCACTCCTACGTATTTTTAATATAAGTAAACTGTATTTTTCATGTCGTGTGAATTTAAAAATATATAAAATGGGCTTCTTGCTTACGTTCACTAATTTTATAATAAGTTCCATGATTTCTTTTTTTAAAGGGTACAAATTGCATACTTTATTTTAGAAAAATTGTTTTCTATCTAAAGAAATCGATAGAGAATTATAAATGCTGGTTTATGGCCAGATATCCTTAATGAATAATATTTATAAGTTATACTCCATTTTTAGGACTATACCTATTTATATGAAAATAATAAAATCTAAGCGCCGTAACCATGTTGCCGGCTGGCATTTCAAAGATTTGATTCTAACAAAACCGTGCCCAGGTATTAAACAAATTAATTTTACCAATTTAAATTTTTTTAAATTTTACATGTACATACTAAATTTTTCGTATGCAAAAGCTTCTATAAACAAATAGTTTTAGTTACTAAAACTTCCAAGATTCATTATTCCACTATACGTATAGGCAAACTGGAACAAAAGACCCATGCACAAAAAATACCACTTTTAGTACATTTATAAAAAATGTGGCAACCATAACTGAGCGCGACACACTAATACCACGTCAAAGTGAGACTGTGTTGGTGTGCCCAGCATTGATTTAGATGCATTCCTGCATCAAAATTAAAAATTTGGGAAAAATGCCGCTTACATCTTACATATTTATGTATGTATGTATGCTTTGAACGAAAATAAAATCGTAAATTACTACTGTTAAACTTATTAACTGTAAACAGTTTTTGAAGATATTAATGCGGAAATGCAGATTTATTTGAAAATATCAGAAAACAAAAGTTGTGACAATGTTTTAAAATTTTCGGAGAAAGCTAAAGATTTCCCACTTCTTTGAAACATTTCAAGACTAATTTTAAACATAGCAGCAGAATTCTAGAAGACATACGTACACGATTCAAACAAAAATATGAGCTAATATCGTTTTAAAATAACATTGAATGAATATTTATGAATTATTTTGCAAAAAAATTAATAGTGCGTTCATCCCAGGATAGGAGTTGGGCCAAAATTTTGTAAGAATATCTACTTGTGCGATAAAGCCTACTTATATGAAATGCTATTGCAATTGAAAAAAAATGCAATTTGAATAAAATGTTCGTGAAAAAGCGTGCGTAAGCGTGCGTCGTGAGCTAGGGTTGCCAACATTTTCTAAGAAATTTATAGTTTTTTTTCAAAAAAAATCGAAAAAAATATTGTACACTTCAATTATATATAGTATTTTTTTTAAGAAAAAGTTAAAATGCTTTTTAAGTGTACATCTTTTTTCTTTCTTACGCATTTCTTCTATAAAAAATATATATCTTTGAAAATTTGTTTTTTGTTATTTTTTGGCCTTTTAACAATTATATTCAAAAATTTTATAATGAGCTCGAGGCCATTTTTTAAATGAAAATTTATTGTGGAAAAGCAACAATAATTTGAAAAAATGCTAGAAGTGATAGCTATTTCGGAAATCACCACATTTCCTCATCAGACTTCTTTCAGTAGGACTCGAACCGACGATCCCACTGACTCAGCCAGTTGCCTATGCACCGTGCTAAGACGCCTTGTAAATTATCGTTTGCTTATTTCCACTATTTTCATTGCTTTGAAAATATCATATGCTTTATCGCTATCAATACTTTTTTTTTAGATTGGCGCTTACACATATGTTAGTGTTTTGGCCGAGCTGCTATAGCTAGCTATCAATACTTAAATTAATATAAATCGAAAGTTCATTTTTTATTAGTGAGACCTTCGCTTTATTTCTCTCATCTCATCATTTTAAAATCTTAATAGAAAAAACACTTTCTGTGAATGCCGAAGTTGCATGAACAGAGAGCATAAGCGAAATAATTTTAAGTAAATTTGGTAAATCTTTCTAAGTATTTTTAATAATATTGCCATTTTTGATCTGTGGACCCTTTGTTTTAAAGTATATTCATTTTAATATTGATATTTCAGTATAAATGCCATCCATTTTAAAACATAGTACAATAAATAGTACAATACTATATATTATAGTACAGTTGGCAACCCTATCGTGAGCGTGCGTGAACGTGATAAAAAAAAAATATAACAGAACGTGAGTGTGCGTCATCTACGACGCCATCAACGTGAGCGCGTGTGAACGTGAACCCATAATCACTCACCCGCTCATCTCTAATTGGAAGTCTCCTGAAGAGAAGTTTTCCGATCGAAAATATTGATTTTCATGAATTCTATACTATTTCAACGAAAAGTGGTTTTTTCGCCATATCAAATACATGGAAAACTTTGAGCGCTTTGATTTCCAAAAAAAAAGTAGAACAAATATAAAAATATAGAACTTTGATAGCGCTTTGATTTCCAAAAAAAAAAAAAATTAGAACAAATATAAAAATATAGAACAATCCGAGGGGGTGAGAGCATTAAAATTCCGATTCTACTTTTTGGACCACTCGTAGCTGACGTAGTGAAACGAATACATCAAATCGATTAACTAGGTCCGGATGGACGGGGAGATCTTTAAAGCCCTAAGCTTCTTAACGGGAAAAGAGAAATAAAATTAATTTTTAAAAATTAAAAAGAGATTTTGTATCTAAAATAATTTTAATAAAATACAGAATTATTTAAAAATTTTAATAAAATACGGAACTATTTTAAAATTTTAACCACTTCATAAATTTGGGTAAGAAAAGGATAGTTGTCTTCGCCATTTTTGGGAAATTTAGTTATGAATGTACATATATCTTAGACTGAGCATATTCTCCTTATCAAGCTTATTAATTGCATGATGAAATCTTCAAAAGCGAAAGTTTTTAATTACGTCTCCGTGTTATTAAACGTGCGATATGTTTGTACATACACACATTTGAAAACATTGTTTGTATGTATACATATGTATGTACATATATCCACACATTAATTTCCTTAAATGAATGTTAGGTATCTATAATATTCCCGTTCTCCAAGATGCCTGCATTGATAGTCATGCAAATAAGCGACAAAGCTAATTTGTATCACACCAGCTGGTAGTCCAACGCTAAAGATTTTTTTACTGATAAGTCGATCATTTCTGGTAGCCATGTTTAAATAGTCGCAAATGCATTAATGTGTTTTTGAAAAATTGGCTAACGTTTTTTATCTATCATTAAGATTTTTCGGCGCATAATATTATAAACGACAGCTGATAAATAAATTTTGTAAAGCGTCACCTTTGATTTAAAGTTTGGTTTGGAAAATATGCACATCATTGATGAAATGTAGAAAGTCCATAACTGACATTTTTCGAAATTTGGTTTTTTGCATGCCCAAGAGGTTTATACTAAAACCCATCTTCCCTAAAAATTTAGAACCGTAACTAAAAAACTAGCGAACTTATGGCTTTTTTTTAAAAAGCCCTAACTGAACGAATGAAAAATCGTGAAAGTAAAAGGCCCAACTAAAGTGCTTTTGCTACAAAAAATTTAACAATGGAAATGAAACTTTCAAGGAAGTTTTATAAGTTTAGGAGGTTTTAAATTTGTAAATATTCCAAGACCAGCTGAAATTGTTGCACCGGGACCAGGACATAACTCTTAAATCCGGAATAGTCCCGCCCTAAACGGGGCGGTTGACAACCGTTACTCGGATTAGGAGGATGTTGGAAAGCCTTAACTAAATAGTTCGAATAAAATGTTATATAAGAGCTAATAGTTTCTGCTGCAAAACGTCTACAATATAAAACAATATGTTATCAAGGTTGAATAGCTCAATATATGAAAACAATACAAAAGTAAATGGTTCAGACACTCTAGACGCTTTTGAAAAAAATTTGGAAACAGCTGATCTCGCCTTAATATGAGTTATAATAAATTTATTAATTGCGCAGTCTTATTACAACATGTATTAATACAAATACAAGATACAGAGATTGGAATTTTTTAAACAATCTGGATACCTTGTTATGTCATGACTTAACTCCCGCAAAGATTTAAGATGGTCTTCCCCCTTTCTGACGATCAAATTATTATTATTTGGGAACCAAAAAAAAAATCAATTACGCTTTGATTGCGCCAGTGATAAATTATTTATTATTTTATGTGTATATTGAGGATAAATTATAATCACATGCGAACAAAACTTTCAATATTTATTTGACATTCACGGTAATTTTCAATCTTTGAGGAATTGTGACCCAAGGGAATAAACAAAATTTCGCACGCATTTATTTTACACTTGATACAGACTTTGACGCCAGGTTTGAAACGTTAAACTTGTTTTTACATTGTTAGAAAACATTTATAAGTGACTGTCACAGGCGGGACACTATAACACGTTTCAAAATATTTTAGGTAAGCACTTAAATATAATAAAAGAAATTAAATAGGCATTATAGTAAAAACTCACTCTAGTTACGGAGTTTTAGGAAAAACCTCAAAAGTAGTAATCATAGTCATACAATTGAAATGCTTAACTGTTTTCAATGAAACGTTGAAGCTTTGGAGCGAAGGAAGATCGAGACATTTATTCATTAAAAAAAAAAACTTTGTAAACACTTGATTTTGAAGTTGGTTTTTTTAATGTTCAAGTTTGTATGCATCTACAGTGTAATAAAATAATATAACTAAATTTTTTCTTCGAAATTCTATGTTCAATAAGTATCTTTATAATTGGGCACAAATGTTCACTTACGCATGGAATACCCCTTATAAGTTTATTAATATTTCTGCATATCTACGTATGAATTTATTAGTATTTCTGTATGTAAATGTTGGTTTTAACCTTTTCACGCCACTGATATTTCGCGCCAACACACCACAACCTTAAAATTGTAAATACTTCTGTTCAGGAAACTTAGTTCTCGAGTGGTTATTGCTCTGTTGATAGTTTGGCAGCGTAAAATGAATGGTTAAATGGTCAGTGAGCACATTGGTTGCTCAACAACAAGTCAAGGACAAAGCAATCAAAAAGTGTTCTTTAAGTGCTTGAGCGTTTCAATTCAACGCTAGTGAATTGCACACACTTTGAACGACGCATGCACGCACCATGGCGCACATGTGTGCCACAATCAGGGTTGCCAACTGTCCTGGGGCTAATTCCCCGAAATTCCTGAACAAATTCCACTTTTCTCGATGATATTCCCCAAAAATGAATTTTGCTACAAATTTAAGGCACTTCATGCTAATTTTTTTATTAAAAAAACAACAAACATCATTAATTGTGATATAAGTATGTAATAAGGACAGTCTTTTCAACATTACATGTTTATAATATAAAAAGCTAATACGATGGCTTGGTGACGAAAACGAAACAAGAGAAGAAAGTGTCAAACGAAAACGTGAAAAAAGTGAAAAATGTCGCTATACACAGTTGCAATTTCTTTAATATTAACACGGTTGCACGAGGCAATTACGTAATGTTTCAAAGCAGTGATACAAAATGAAGTAAAAAACCGCGTATCGTCATTCTGCAAAACCGCTTAACTGACATTTGCTGCCAAAAATTGGATTTGCTCACACAAGCTATTGGCTCAATCCTTGCGATTGCTTTATATAAAACAGAGCCATTCTGAAATATGAGTGTTTTTTACTCTCTAGAAAATAATTTATGCAACCTCACATACGCGGTTTTGCATTGTGTTAATACGCGGTTTTGTACTTTAAACGACGAAATGGAATTTTATCCACTAAAATCGAAGAATTCTCACTCACTGGCCACAACCCAGCTTATGAATGGAGGATTTGGTATTTTTGTATAGCTCTCTCCATGTGCGCATATGTCCATATGTATGTATGTGCATGTGAGTATGAACCAAGGTATATAATGATGTATGTAGCAGCATTACGGCGAGTTTACACCGGACAATATTGCCAAGACATGATGTGTTTGTTGTAAACACGGCGGGTTCATATTACAACAAACACATCATTTTGACATAATTCTCTTGACAATATTGCCCGGTAAGTTAGAGCAAAAGCAACAAGCTGCGTGTATTTTGCCTTTGATTTGTTCTGTAAAATGTCAAAAAAATCAAAAAAATATTAGTTTTGTTCCACACGATTTCCGGGCTGTTTCGGTAGTTGGAGCGTAAAAATAAGTTACTCTCTCACAAGAGTCAAAAACGTGTCAACTAGTGTTGCCAGATTTTTTTCCAGCCATACGGGACAAATGCATAATTTTTCCCAAAAATACGGGATTTACAAAAATTTAACGGGAAAACTGAGAAATAAAGGATTTTCTTTAAAAGCCCAACTACGAACCATATATTAACAAAGGTGATCCATTTCAACGAAGTAATGCTCAGATTAGCTATAAGCTTATGATAAATTTCGTTAGTTTCATGACAACACTTCCTAATTTATACAAAAATATGCATGTACGTAAACATTGACAAAACCATAAAAACAAAGTAAGAGATACAGTTGCGGTCAGAATAAAAGCATCAAAGTTTAAAATGCTGCTGTTGGCAACTTATATTTATTTATTTATTGTTAATAATTTTAATTTAAAAATAGGTCGATCTGTATCAGATATCACATAAATAAAAGTTTCAAAGCATGCAAAAAATTCACAAAAATTAATTAAACTTAAAAAAAATTTCATAAAAATTTCGATATTTTTAATTAGATTTCCTAGAAAGATTTCGAATATGCGGTTTTATAGCCCATTCGATTTCAGTACAATGAAGTGCAAGTTTCAAGGCGCTAAAAATTACAGTTGATTTTTTTTGAGTTTTTTTGTGGAGGGTGTTGCGCATTTTCTCCAATATAAAAGTCAGTTTTGTTCATGCATTATATGGAAGAAAGTTCGCAACACCTTCCACAAAAAAAATTCTAAAAAATCAACGGTAATTTTTAGATACATATATTTCACTTACAGAGTTGCATGCAATAATCCTTGCTAATGACCTACTCACAATTGCCGCGTTAAACCATGACCATGTTGAGTAGAAGTTTACAGGTTTAAAAGAATAATGAAATTGTCGAAAATACAGGAAAAATGTAGTCCCGCCGGAACATTTCAAATTTTATGCAAAATACGCGACGTCCCGGCAAATACGGGACATTTGACAACGTTAGTGTCAACTCGTGACAAAAGTGCACAGACCGTGAGGAACGCAAAAAACCACTTTTCGTGCCCGGAGTCAGCAATGATTTTATAATAATATTACCCATTTTTCTAGCGTGAGGAACGCTTTCTGGGCTGTTTTGGGCACCCGCGGGCTTGTGTGGAGCAAACCTATTAAATTGAAAGTAAGATGCAAACAAAACTGACAATTCAAAGACCACCTCGAATGAAAAAATCAGTGCGCTTCAGCAAAACCAGGAGCGACGAAGGCAGCTACGGGCCCTTGAAACTTTTATTCATTGCTTTCCATTAACTACTGCTAAGATGGATCTTACATTCGATTCATTTTTAGTGGCTAAGTTGAAAATTCGGACGAGTTTAATGATTGCTGGCAAATGTTAATTACGAAGAGCATCGTGGCGACCATGTGCGTCGAAGGGGAGTGAGAGCTAACTGCACGTCTATAGCTGCTATAGGGGCTCATATACAAAACATCGTAAGAGATACATACATATATCGAATCTGTAGACTATTAATCGCAGAAGGTATGCTATAATAAAATTAGAGATATCGTATGCCTAACTCTGAGTTTAAAAACTATTTTTTTCACACTTGTTTTGATTTCGAGTAAGAAAGAAATGGCCTTTTCAGCCTATTTTACTTGAAATGGCATCTAACTTTTCAATTTGGCATAGGATGCCTAACTAGCACTTTAGAAAAATACTAAAATATCAAAACATTTTTGTGAAATATTTCGCTTGTACTAATTTTTCAGCAACTAAATTTTTTTAGTTATTTCAGTAAAAAGTTACAATTTTGTAATAAGGAACTTTTTATTTAACTAATGACACGGTATTTGAGATAATATTAATGACATCTTTTGAGTTTCCTTGAACCAAGCACGACAATGATGAAACTAAAAGCAACAACGAAACTTCATCATTTGAAAGAACTTCAACTTAAGTTATTACACAGTGCTACAAAAAAGATTAACACAGAAATACTTAGGAAGTTATATTAATTTTCTTGTAGGTCTTGTCGAGTAAAACGGGATTCAAGATTACACATCCATGAAGGTGGAGGGAAATTCTAGTCTTTACCTGCTTTAATATGGGGCTTAGGTGGCTTTGATGGCGAGTTGCTAACCAGGCGCGCAGATTTGGTGCGAGTTGCCATACTTTTACAGAAGAGGTAAAGATAACAAAAATGCACCGTCACTTCAAACCACTGCAATAAAAGCCTCAGTGCAAGAACAGCGTGAAATAATGCAGCGAAGAGAAAAACGACAGCGGTGACAGCGGCAGCGTCGGCAGTGAATAAGTCAGCGGCAAAAGAGTGGGAAAAGATGCAGGAACGTTGGCGATGGCAATGATTGTGCACAGTTATTTATAAATTTCTAAACTACTAGGGACACGACATCGACCCGAAAACATCAATATAGTACTCATTTAAAGTATCGCTATAAAATTATCGGGTACCCAATTATATCGGGATAAAAGACTCGATATTATAAAATTTCGATACCAAATTCAAAAAATTAAATCTGAATATTGGTCCCATTTTCTAATATAAAGAATGAACACTTTGCACTTTAATACGTTTTTGTTTATGTAGAGGTAAGTGTGTTAATTGAAGTCACCGAAAGCACGGTTTGAAATCCCACCGCATGCCAACTTAAGGTAGTACACAGTTCTGATCTTTAAATCCCAAAGTAAACAATATATTCGACATAACAATTTTTGTTGCGTTAAAAATTAGGTTAACAATGTTAACAAAAAAAGTTTCAATGGAAATTTTAGTAACGTAACGACACGTCAGATACTTCGGCTATTAAAATAAGCAGGAACGATTTTGGAAAGTTAACCTTAAATATTTGAAATATTACTACAAAAAATTGTATACCAACAGTTTTACCCTATTTCCAGAGTTTTAACATTTTGTCACGCCCCACCAGATTGGAAATGCTCATATGTACTTTTCCTTAGGCACGTCAAAAAGAGTTAAAAAAAGAAATTATTTTTAATATAATTTACGATTACATTACTTTGTAATATACATTTACGATTCGATACGATACAACTATCGAGTAGAAATTATCGGTATCGAATGGCAAAAATATCGATATGGTATCGTATCGTATCGAAATTCGTGTCCCTACACCCAACAGCTTTGAATTTGTGGCAGGAAATAGAAATGGTCGCAAATTGTGTGTAGACGAACCTTTTAGCACTCTATTTTTTAGTTAAATATTCACAATGTTTTTCGAATAATTTGGTTTTTTGCTATTTAAAAAAAATTATTTTTATTTAAAAAATTCTTAGGCGTGTCCACCCGATTAGGGCTAAATGTACGTACTACCACTCAGGAAGGCCTAAGATCAGTCCCTGGTCTGAGCGCCACTTAAATTAGAAAAAAGC
>NW_023458570.1:3202117-3215485 GCF_013731165.1 Rhagoletis pomonella | reverse complement strand
ATTTATCTTCTAATATTACGGTTTGGTCGTTGTCAGAAGGCATATTTCCATTGCCATCTTAAATAACCTAGCAAAAGTGTATGTATATACATATAAAGATACATAATAGCTTCACTGCGTTTGAAAGGCGCCACGTCCTCTTTTAAAATAGCCCCAATTTTCTCTAAGTGTATGGGATTGATTTCATATATCTCTATACCATGTTCGAGTACTCTACCATGAACACTTGCGGAGACATGCAGTATGAAAAATTCGGTTTTTATGGAAGGTGCCACGCCACTTTTTTCAATAGCCCCAATTTTTCTTCATGAATATGTGATCGATTTGATATGTGTTGTACATACTAAGTTGCAGTACTCTACCTCGAATACTTCCATTCAGTATAAAAAAATCGATTTCTATGGGAGGTGCCACGCCCCTTTTTCCAATAGCCAATACCAAGTTCCAATACTCTACCATGAACACTTGCAGAGATATGCAGTGTGAAAAATTCGGTTTGTATGGGATACGCCCCTTTCACTTAGCGGTATGAAACATACTTTACAACCTATTATCGTACCTACCGAATATACACAAAAATTTCATTTAAATCGGTCAAGCCGTTTCCACAAACACCGTGACTTCCAAAAAAGGAGGAGCTTATCAGTTCGTCGGAATATTGTTTTTTTTTTTGTTTTTATGTATGTTACCGCATAACTTTGGACCACGTGAGCCGATTTAGATAATTTTGCAGCGGAAAGGTAGTGTCTCAGAGGTGGTCCGATACTAATTTGGTTTAGATCCGATCATTGGATCATGAAATATATATATACATATATATATATATTTTTTTAAGTCGGGGTTTTTTGCTAAAAATTACTTGTTGCATATTAGATTTTTCATACAAAAATACTAAAAATTCTAAACCAAAAAAGTAGAGATTTTTTTTTTAGGATTGGGACACCCTAGTCGCCAAATTCCAGTACTCTATCGTGAACACTGCCAGAGGTATGCCGTATGAAAAATTCGGTTTGTATGGGGTGTGCCACGCCCCTTCTTCTAATAGCCCCCATTTTTCTTCATGACCATGTGATTGATTTCATATATCTCCATACCAAGTTCGAGTACTCCATCATGAACACTTCCAGAGATATGCAGTATGAATAATTCGCTTTGTATGGGAGGTACCACGCCCCCTGCACCTAGCGGTATGAAATATACTTTACATCCGATTCTCATACCTACCATATATGCACAAAAAATTTCATAAAAATTGGTCGAGCCGTTTAGAAGGAGTTTTTTATATATTAGCTTATTACGGATAAATATTATCGGTGAATAAGGTACTATTTGGGTGCTTTTTAAGGCAACCGAAATTATTTTAGGTAGTTGAATGGTTTCCAAAAAGCTGGCAAAAATATGTATGAGTCTTTTGACGTGAATAATTTTTATCAGCATTTGGAAAAGTGGGCCTGCTAATAATTAATAAGGGCGGGTAGATATTGAAGCTGTTTGCGAGGTATCGCTAGAGTGATAGAAGATTTCTATTTTCGAGAACGTATTACATGCTTAGGTATTTGTATATATCGTTGCTTTAATTCACATAGACCCTAACCAATATTTTTTCGAAACTGTGTTTTTCACAGATTTTGGTAGGATGTATTAAAATACACCTTCAATAAAAATTTTAAAGAGTTAGAAACAAAAACAACGGAGTTACATGTCTCGTTTTAAAAAACCTGCATGTGTTTGACACTCTTTTTGTAATGTTTTTTGCTTCTCCTGTAAAATAAAAAATTTGGTTAGGGCCTTTGTACGTACGATATGCGGTATCAAATACCATGTCGGTATATGGGAGCACTCAAACAGACGCGGTATTGGAATTGCGGTACAAGGCGGTACATAACTATACCCCAGCGTGTATAGTTGGCCGCGCTGTATAAGCAGATATATCGTAAGCAGAGTTGCAGTTAAGAGCTAGAGTTCTACCACATTAGATTAATAAATTAATAATACTAGGTTAATATTAAAAAAAAATCATAATAAGAACTTCTAATTATAGTTGAGAAAATGTCATTAATAAATATTAATTTAGAAAGACGAATGCGTTACAAAATAGCGAATAGTGCCGCTAACCTGACCTCGTCGCTCTTCGTATGGAAATAATGTTTCTTGGCATACCCCACTATACCACATCGCGCCTGTTTGCGTGCCTTTACGTATATCGTTACCGTATATGTATCGTATGTGGATGTATGTATAAGTATTTACGTATCTCAGTCAATTAGGCAAACTATTTTACATACACCAATAATTTTCTACGAATGTTGTTTTTAAAATATTTATGTGCTTTCAATTTTTTATTTATTCCATATCTAATTTATCAAAAGGTGTTTTCCTTAATTACACCCAATAATATGCTAATTTATAATTTATTTATTCCCACAATGCTGCTTTCGCCCAATTCTTTGTCAAGAAATTTGTATGAGAGGGGACAAAGTATAGGAAACAAGTATTGTAGTAGAGGAGTAGAATTATGCCCCTTTCTATAAAAACATCATTGCGGCTTATTGCCTTTGGTGTGGCAGTGGCTGCTCATGTGCGTACCTCTTGGCGCATGCCATGCTCAACTTCACGCCAGCAACTAAACCCAAGCGACTACCTATGTAAGGTTTTCTGCTCATTGGTCGTGGAATCATATTTAGTTGCTTCATCGTCACCATCATGATGCAACGATTACATGTCGATAACACTTTTGAACACTCGGTCGTAAAATCTAATTCATTTGGCGCTGATTTAAATCTTTTTTACATTTCTTGCGCAAAATAATTTTAGTATGGTTGAAATCAGCGTAAAAAGTACTGCAGATCTGCATGTTTGGTCCTTTTATAGCTAAACAGAGTTTTAGCTTTTTACAATGTCGTCTAATTTGATAGTTAAGACTCTCACTTTTATTCGTTTTTTGTTGCAATTATTCACTTTTCAATAATTTCCACAGAATTTATGAATGGCAAATATTAACCTTTTCTCTATTTTTTCCTCATAAAATGTAAACAAACAATGCGTGCGTAACAATGAGCAAACGACAGTGTCGCACTCATCCGTTTCTGCATCTTCTACGATTTGCCGATAACGATAAGTGTGCAGACCTCCATTGAAATGCATGTGCTCCGCTCAAAATTTCAGGGCGAGACGATAAACGCAACCATGATTGGATGACAAGTGTGCAGATAGCCTAAGATTGCAGCATAAGCGTCTGTTACTCGGGGATTCATAGTATGAATTTGTGTTTTATCTGCTTGCTGTTGTTTGACATTGGCATAGTTAGGAAGTGTTCGCGTGTCGGTGAGCACCTGGAAGCTATCTAACTGCCAGCTGGACCATCCCGCAACAGAGGATTGATGCTGTTAAAATATGGCAATCATTTTTCAGCATTTGCTTGGGAATTAAAAAAGATGAAAAGTGAGTGAAAGGGGGTGAATGTATGAGATCGTAGATATGAGTATACATTCATATCTTTTATATACATAAATAGGCAAACATCCCTGTAGAACATCGGGTTAGACTTACAGGCCAATTCTGGCAACTGTCTCTCAACTCACCACAGCCTTTCGAAAGGCAAAAGTCTCTCGAAAGACAATTGGCACACCTACATAGATCTAAAATGAGCTAACTCAAAGTTCAGATCGCGAAATATAACTGCTTGTGGATCATACGTATTCAACGCATTTAATACAAAAACCGGTATAACAGTAGTTTTTTGGTAAGTCCATATAAACACGAAGAAAAAATATTTGCATTGGAGGTAAGTCCTATGCATTGATTTATGCAAAAAAGAGTGCTGATTCTTGTGTGTGAACCGTCAATTCTGGTGACAATTTTCAGAGCCCTATTCTGACTTTCGAAAGGCTAATTGAAAGATCAGCTACACGGTCCAAAATTTGGGTTTCATTTTTAAACCGCGCTGGGACTACTGCCTTTTTAATCTTTCATAGTCTACTTTTTAAACCAGTCAATAGTTTTAAGCAATTATAATATATTCTGGTTTAAATTTTAGTCCAAAAAGTTCGTGGTTTAAAAATCAAACCAAAATGTTTTAATTGTAGTTTCTAGGTTTGATATATAGAAAATTTGGTTTAAAATCTAAACCGAAATAGAAAATGTTTGCACACAGCGAAATATGGTGTTGATTCAAACTCAACATATGAAAGCACATTTACATGCGTGACTGTAGCTGAGTGTGTCCGGGTTCAATCCGCATCAGACCTTTTTATTTTTTGTTTTTTATTCTTAATTATGAAAATGTTTGAGTTTAAAATTTAAACCGGACTGTTTATATTCTAAACCCAACATATGTGCTCTCTTTTAATTAACTTGGAAGGTTTATATTTGAAACTGAATTTAGTTTGGTCATATATGTAGTTCAAAAAGTTTAAAATTAAAACCGAAATTTTTAGCAATGCAGCGGTCGGCCCTCGAAAGGCAATTACAAAATTCCGAGTGTATTTCTGCCATTAAAAAGCTTATCATAAAATCCATTTGCCGTTCGGAGGCGGCGCAAAACTGTTGGTCCCTCTTTTTGTGTAACAACCACGGTTGCCGTTTTGGTCCAAATGGACAATTGGATATTCAGCATAAGGCCGATTGACAACACCTGCTAAAAGCGTGAACTCGCCTTGTCACTGATCTTCAAATATAGCATGGCTAATAACACTAAGTAACAAAAAAAAAAAATTTCTCAGTCCTTGGGATGTAATTGTTATTTCCTAGTCTGTTATGCCTTAAAAGTATGGAAACCACCTAATATTCCTCGGAAACTTTGCTTTTGTTTTGATAAAATATCCGCAGACATAACAAAATGCATCTGCAGGATACTTGCAGCCTCGTGAAGCCATGTCACAAAAGCAAAGTTATCTTGCGACAATAGCTGTTTTCTATACTTTTGGGACCTAACTGACTAGGAAATAACAATTACAACCCAGGGACAAAACCCTTGTTACATAGTGTAATCTGACAAAGAACGGTTCAAAAAATATCGCGGTTTCCTGCTAATTTCAATTACTCGGTGACCAATATTAAAGTGGCTGGCAAAAATATGTAAAGGTAGCAAAACTTTAATCATAGCATTTAGCACATGAAAATAATATTCGATTTCAATCGAAAAGATGTTAAACATCTTGAAATTATTAAACCACATAAAGTTCTTTCTGATACTGATGTATCAATTATGCCGCTACTCGACTAATTTCCTGGGTTGGTAAATGATGCAGACATAATTGAATTTCAATTTCGCAAATTGAGGCTGAGTGAAGGTAACATCAAAAGCTATACCAATATAGAACGTTTTTGGGATCAAGTTAGTTAGATTAAAAATGGATTGGGTGAAGCGCCCTTTGGAGAATTGTGTGGTTTAGTTCATAACATTTTTAGTCTCCCCCACAGTTTTGCAGCAGCTGAGCGCACATTTTTTGATTTAGCATTAATAAAAACGAAAGTAAGAAACAAATTATAATTTAAAACTTTAAATAATTTAATGTTAATAATGTAGAATTGTAATGCACTCTGGATGCAATATAAAAAAAAAATGTTATATAAACTGAATTGGCATATTTTCTTGATAGAGAATGTAATAAAAATTGGTAAATTTTTTACCATTTGGTCCATTTTTTGGTCCGAAAAATAAATTGGAAATGGCAACCGTGGTAACAACATCAATACACAGGCGACAAATTCGAGGAGAAGCTCGGCCAAACACTTAGCAAAAGTGGAAAGCGCCAAAATATTATTATCTTTATGTGAAAACTTAAAAGGCATACTAAAAAAGTATGCCTTTCCAGGATTAAAAGCACAAAAGTACCTTTTCTTAAAAGCACCCTCTATACCAGGGTTTCTCAAACTTTTAAGATAACGGAGCCCTTACTAAATACCTTTAATTTTATGCAACCCCACATCAAACTACTAAAACTCAAAGGCCCTGCTATTCGTCGTTTAAAGTACAAAAACGCGTATCGCTGCAATTTTGCAGCCAAAAATTGGATTTGCTCACACAAACTATCGGCTCAATCCTTGCGATTGCTTTATAAAAAAGAGAAGCATTTTGAAATATGAGTGTTTTTACTCTCTAAAAAATAATTTTTGCAACGTCACATACGCGGTTTTGCATTATCCTGATACGCGGTTTTGCATTTTGTTGATACGCGGTTTCGTACTTTAAAAGACGTATGTAAATATGAATAAAAACTTACTGGAAATACTACACAATGTTGAAGAACTCCGAAAATCTATGAATGGTTCGTAAATGGATTTCGTACCCAATCAATATCACTACTACCACCCGAAAAATAATCTGATAACATATATGTAATACTCCTATATTGGCAGTAAGAGCTAGTACCGTCCGAAAACACTACAGTACAGATATATCAATAAACACGTACGAAAGAAAAGGAACATACGTTTATAAATAAACATGTACACAACACATATACAAAAACGGCACTCAAGTACACAATACATTGACAAAAACGGTACTAGACTGTCTCTCTTTGATTTCGGAATGCTTACACATTGAGAAGTTAGCTTACTGCCAATATAGAAGTATTACATATATGTCTGATAAAGATTTCTGGAGATTTACCAAGTGCACGCACGGTTAAAATTTCGGTTTTAATTTTAAACTTTTTGGACTAGATATATGACCAAACTGAATTCTGTTTCAAATACAACATTCCAAGTTTAAAAAAGGGAGCACATATGTTGGGTTTAGAATTTCAACGCCACATTTGGCTGTGTGCAAACATCCTCTATTTCGGTTTAGATTTTAATCCAAATTTTCTATATATGAAACCTAGGATTGAAGCATTTTGGTTTGATTTTTAAACCACGAACTTTTTGGACTAAAATTTAAACCAGAATATATTAAGACTTGCTTAAAACGATTGACTGGTTTAAAAAGTAGTCTACAAAAGATTAAAAAAGGCAGCAGTCCCAGCGCGGTTTAAAAATTAAACCAAAATTTTGGACCGTGCGGTTATGACCTTTCACATTTAATTTGACATTTCATCGCGTTTCTTGTAGAAAGTTGTATACAAGTGGAAAATACTCAATGCTTTTCTTTTCCATACAGGTAATCCAGAAATTTAATTTTCTTTTAAAGGACGATTTGTCCCTCGCTAACACGCTAAGTGTTTGGCAGAGCTTCTCTTCCAATTTGATTTTGTTTCCCAAATGGAGGGACCTACAGTATTACGTCGCCTCCGAACGGTAAATAGATTTTATGAGAAGCTTTTTCATGGCAGAAATGCACTCGGAGGTTTGGCGTTGCCTGCCGATAGTGACCGCCGTTAAGAAAAAACCTTTTTTCTATATATTTTGCGATATTTCTTTGACCAGGGCTCGAACCCAGATAATTCAGAGTGGTAGAATGCGCCTTTAACCCTTCAGCTACAGCGACCTACAAAACATACAAGTTAGAAAAAAAAGCTGACCCTGCAAAAATCGTTGAACCATGCAGTGTATTGGTGTTATATTGGAGTACTTACAAACGTACTCCTCTGTCATGCTGTAGCGGACCAACTCGTGTCTCTGCACCAGCTTATTGTTATCCGATCACTGCTCGTGTTTTAACGAAATGTGATTGAAGTTGAGTATTTGAAACAACACATTTGCACGTCTGGCGGTAGCTAAGCGTGTAGAGATACTTGCTGTTATTTGTTACCTCGCAGCAGGTTCAGGTTCGAATTCCGTCAGAGGCAACATGTAAGTTTTTATTTTTATTTTTGTTTTTGGTTTTTATTAATTGCATCTGTGAAGTGAATAAAAGAAGCATGCACAAACGACAAAATATGTTAACAATGCCATGGTTAATATGTTGGAGTAGTTTTGTGCTACTCTGATATAATGCAGAGCTGGAGTATATGGTCCTGCTCTAGGACATCGCAATGTTAATTTGGACCACATTTTTTATATGAATTATAAATCCTGGACCCTTACGGAGTACTCTTGACATGCATGCTTGGAGTAGTCCCGATTTTTGCAGGGTACAAGCGCAACGCTCTTATACATGTATGGCACTCAGTAGGGCAATCATACCAATTTTGTACGAGTACATATACTCGAAAATAGATAATTGCGTCTCGGTCATGCTGTTTATACAACTTTTCTTTTGCGTGTGCAACTCAAACTGACTGCCGACCGCCGTGCTTATTCATACCGAATTTTTAGCGATGGTAAACGAACCAGTCCTGCAATTCACTAACTTTTACCGATACGATTTGTCGAGATCTAAGATAACGATTTTTGTGGTTTGCAGTAACGATTGTGTTATTAGACAACTCTTTTTAAACGACACTAAACCGCTGACATTTCCTTTTTATTTAAATAAAAGAAAGGTGGCATCACAGCTTAACAAAACGTCAAAAAATGCGAAAAGCACAAAGAAGAATGATGAAAAACAAATAAATTCCTTGCTTGCAAAGTGGTATACACATAGTTTTCTGGATATTTTAATATATTTTTGCAAAAAGTAAGTAAAATAAAACGCTTATTTATTTTGTATTATTAGACATAACCATTTTCGCATATGATAGAATGGCTTCGTCAGTACACAATGTTCAAAAGAGAAGCGGGACCACAGCAGAACAACTAACTCGCATGGTGGATTTTTTGACGGAAACGCCGGGATTGGCATGATCAAGGTTCTAGAAGCTTCATGGCAAATCGGACTGCGACAAGAAGTAGAGTGAACTAGCGTCAATGATGAATAGCCTTGGTGGTTCGGTGAAGAACGTCGACCAATGGCCCACAGTATGTAAAAATTGTTCCGTAATTTAATACCACGTTAAAAAAAAAGGTGCATGATATAAAAAGAAAGCAGGCAATGACGGGAAACATACCCGTTAATGAAGAGCCACCCACTGAGCTTGAGAGGCGTGTGATTGCCCTTGTCGGTAGCGGGTATGTGCACGGCCATGAAGCTGTTGCTGAAAGTGTGCCAATGGAAGAGGTAAAAAGCAAATAAATAGTTATGGATAGCACAGCAGTTAACAAAAATTCCACTTCGTCTTTTATCAATTTGCAGCCATCTTTGATAAAAAATTTGAAATAAAAAAACTGCAACGCAAATAACGCGATCAAGCAAATCAAACTGCGTACTTGAAAATGTCGATTTAAAATTACCGTGGAACGGTTATGAAAAAACGCAATATACGTACGAGGATATTCACAATGAATAATTAAAAATTGTAAAGTTACCAGCGTTGTCGCTTAGGTGATTTTTAACCAAAATTGGTAATTTTTTTCTTTATTTATCACACTTAGTAATTTGGTAATTTATTTTTCAATTTGGTAACTTTTTCGATTCGGTCCTACATGTCACATAGGTACGGTGACCATATTAACTAGGGAGTGTCTATTCGCACTTTGCCAGTGTCACCAGTGTACCAGTGCCACCAGTGACGCCAGTGTCACCAGTGTCACCAGTGTACCAGTGTCGGGAGTCTTCGGATCTGCCAGTGTCACCAGTGTCGCCAGTGTCACCAGTGTCGCCAGTGTCACCAGTGCCACCAGTGTCGCCAGTGTCACCAGTGTACCAGTGTCGCCAGTGTCACCAGTGCCACCAGTGTCGCCAGAGTCACCAGTGTACCAGTGTCGCAAGTGTCGCCAGTGTCACTAGTTTCACCAGTGTCACTAGTTTCATCAGTGTCGCCAGTGTACCAGTGTCGCCAGTGTCACCAGTGTACCAGTGTCGCCAGTGTACCAGTTTCGCCAGTGTCGCCAGCGTCACCAGTGTCAACAGTGTCGCCAGTGTCACCAGTGCCACCAGTGTCTCAAGTGTCACCAGTGTCGCCAGTGTACCAGCGTCGATAGTGTCACCAGTGTACCAGTGTCGCCAGTGTCGCCAGTGTACCAGTGTCGCCAGTGTCGCCAGCGTCACCAGTGTCAACAGTGTCGCCAGTGTCACCTGTGTCACCAGTGCCACCAGTGTCTCAAGTGTCACCAGTTTCACCAGTGCCACCAGTGTACCAGTATCGCCAGTGTCACCAGTGTCACCAGTGTCACCAGTGTCGCCAGTGTTTCAGTGTCACCAGTGTACCAGTGTCGCTGGTGTCACCAATGTCGCCAGTGTCACCAGTTTACCAGTGTCACCAGTGTACCAGTATCGCCAGTGTCACCAGTGTCGCTAGTGTCACCAATTTCACCAGTGTCACCAATTTCACCAGTGTCGCCAGTGTCAACAGTGTACCAGTGTCGCCAGTGTCACCAGTGCCACCAGTGTCACCAGTGTACCAGTGTACCAGTGTCACCAGTGTTGGCATATTGTTTTATATAGAAAAGCGCCGCAGGCGAAATCGGCCAATTTTTTAATCCTTTTTACTATACATATCGAGCCCTAACCGCCAAAATAACATAAGCGACATTTTTTTTTCAAAATTTCCTTTTTGATGCAGAAATGTATCTAGATGCTCTAGGAATATTTCTGCATCAAAAACAAAATTTTGAAACAAATGTCGCTTACGTTATTTTGGCGGTTAGGGCTCGATATATTGAATATTTTTTATAGAAAAAGCGCCGTAGGCACTGGTGACACCAGCGACACTGGTGAAGGTTAGGTTAGGTTAGAATGGTGGCGGAAAACGCCCAAGTAGCAGCTAAGTGCCATTTTGATACCATATACCTCGAATGAGTATGTTAGAATTAGCCTGCGTGGGTGATGAAGTTGAGTATGTTGTGGAGACTTACATCAGATAGCTCTCGTAACGATGTGAACTCATATGCTCCTAGCATGGTATTTCTGCTCCTCATTATAGCTGGACATTTACAAAGCAGGTGTTCAACTGTTTCCTGCTCGTTCTCATCTCTGCAGCTTCTACAGAAGTCGTTGTAGGCGATTCCCAGCCTTCTCGCGTGGGTACCAATCGGCCAATGTCCAGTAAGAGTCGCAACAAGCCTAGCAACGTCAGATCTGGGTTTCCTTAGTAGGTTTTGTGTTCTGTCAGGGCTGTACGCAGGCCACAATAGTTTGGATATTCGGCAGCCTGCCACGGTGGGCCCTCTTTGAGAAATATGTCTTTATATAAGGTTCCAATTGGGGGTGAGATCCGGTCCTCGATCGACACCAATGTAGAACCCTCTCTGGCTAACTCGCCTGCAGCCTCGTTTCCGTGAATGTTGCTATGACCAGGGACCCAAGCTAAATCTAGATCGAGTTGACGACTTACTGTATTTAACAGTGTTCTACACTCTTTGATTAGTTTCGACCTTGTTGTAAAAGACGCTAAGGCCTTAATGACGTGACGTAATCCTCTACGTTCTAAGAGATGGCAGCCTTCGGCTATAGCGAATACTTCTGCCTGGAAGACACTCTCGAAATCGGGCAGATGAATTGATCCTTTTACTCCCAGTGACTCAGAGTTAATACCTGCTCCAACTCCACGTTCCATTTTGGAGCCATCCGTGTACATATGATGTGTCCAGATAGAGATATCAAGTTCCCCATGCCAGTCGGCTCTCGACGGAAGAATGGCCCCGAAAGGCCTGTGAAACTCTACCTCAGGTCGAATGTAATCGGTTTCCAGCCTCAACTTAGGTGGCAAACGGGAAATTATGCTGCTATGCCCGATCGTTCTTTCTTTCCATATACCTAGTTCTCTAAGTCTTATAGCCGATAGTGTTGCGGTGTGCCGTATGTGAAGGTCTATAGGAAATAGATTTGTAATAACATTTAGGGCATCGGTAGGGCAAGTTCTCGTTGCCCCCGTGGTCCCGATGCATGCAGCTCTCTGAACTCTGCCTAGTTTCACTTGATTATCCGTAGCATAAGATCGGACGTACAACCGCTTTGTACATCCAGAGTACAACTTTTGGATTGAGACCCCATGTCATCCCAAAAAGCCGCTTACAGGAGTAGTAGGCAATGCTCGCTTTCTTTACTCTTTCTTCAATATATATTTTCCAACTTAGCTTAGGATCCAGTATGACTCCCAGATACTTCGCTTGTTTAGATAATCGCAGCCGTTGTCCATTTAGCTTTGGTAATTCAAAGCTTGGGACCTTATTTCTTGTCGTAAAGAGCATTAATTCTGTTTTCTCTGGGTTCCCTCTAAGGCCACATTGCTCGGCCCACCGGCTAAGCTGTACTAGAGTACCCAGCATGATGTTACTCACCACAGATGGAAATTACCCGGTTATTAAAATCACTACATCGTCAGCGTATGCCAATACCTTTACTTCTCCCTGGTTAAGCTTGAGTAGTACTGAGTTGATAGTGCTGAGCCATAAACTAGGAGAGATCACTCCCCCTTGAGGAGTGCCCCTACTAACGTTTCTTGTTAATGTATAGCTACCAAGTTCAGCTGAAATCGTTCTGCTGCGAAGCATCGCCATTAGCCACGCGCTAATAGACTCCTCGACGCCTAGTTCTTCAAGGGATTTTTGGATAGCTTCTACCCTAACATTGTTAAAGGCTCCTTCTATGTCAAGGAAGGCTGCCAGAGTGAATTCCTTAAATTCGAGTGCCCTCTCGACGGTTCTAACGACCTCATGAAGCGCCGTCTCCGTGGATCGTCCCCGCAAATATGCATGCTGCGCTTCAGACATGGACGTGCGGGTCCAGAACCCTCTCGAACGTTTTGAGAACAAAGGAAGTTAAGCTAATAGGTCGAAAATCTTTGGCGTAGACGTGCCCTCGCCTTCCAGGTTTTGGGATGAAAACCATTTTTACTCTTCACCACGACAGAGGGACGTAGTTAACACTGGTGACACTGGCGACACTTGCGACACGGGTACACTGGTGACACTGGCGACACTAGTGACACTGGTGACACTGGTGAAACTGGTGACACTGGTGAAACTGATGAAACTGGCGAAACTTGCGACACTGGTACACTGGTGACACTGGCGACACTGGTACACTGGCGACACTTGCGACACTGGTGACACTGGCGACACTGGTACACTGGCGACACTGGTAGACTGGTGAAACTCGTGACACTGGGGACACTGGTACACTGGCGACACTGGTGATACTGGTGACACTGGCGGCACTTGCGACACTGGTACACTGGTGACATTGGCGACACTGGTGGCACTGGTGAAACTGGTGACACTGGCGACACATGCGACACTGGTACACAGGTGACACTGGTGGCACTGGTGACATTGGCGACACAGGTACACTGGTGAAACTGGTGACACTGGCGACACTGGTGACACTGGGGAAACTGGAGACACTGGCGAGACTGGTGACACTGGTGAAACTGGTGACACTGGTATACTGGTGACACTGGCGACGCTGGTGACACTGGCGACGCTTGCGACACTGGTACACTGGCGACACTGGTGGCACTGGTGACACTGGCGACACTGGTACACTGGTGACACTGGCGACAC
>NW_023458570.1:3198995-3202107 GCF_013731165.1 Rhagoletis pomonella | reverse complement strand
GGCGACACTGGTACACTGGCGACACTGGTGAAACTCGTGAAACTGGTGACACTGGTACACTGGCGACACTGGTGACACTGGTGGCACTGGTGACACTGGTGAAACTGGTGACACTGGTGACACTGGTGAAACTGGTGACACTGGTACACTGGCGACACTGGTGAAACTGGTGACACTGGCGACAATTGCGACACTGGTACACTGGTGACACTGGCGACACTGGTGGCACTGGTGATACTGGTGAAACTGGTACACTGGCGACACTGGTGAAACTGGTGACACTGGCGACACTGGTACACTGGTGACACTGGCGACATTGGTGGCACTGGTACACTGGGGAAACTGGTGACACTGGTCAAACTGGTGACACTGGTACACTGGTGAAACTGGTGACACTGGTACACTGGCAGAGCCGAAGACTCCCGACACTGGTATATTGGTGACACTGGTGACACTGGTGACACTGGCGACACTGGTGGCACTGGTACACTGGTGACACTGGCAAAGTGCGAATAGACACTCCCCCAATTCGTAATTTAAATCAAATATTTACCAGTTAATTATATTATTTAATTGTACAAGTTCTCCTGCTGTAGCGAAAAATGAAGCCAAATCCATTTTAAGGACTTCGTCACCCTTTGCTACCAAAATGCGTTTATCATAATTCATACTGCACGACGAAGCCATCACTCAGTGGTTCAAAATTGGAATTTAATGTTCATAATTCACCGGAGCCTTCATTTTAAACCACGTTTTACTAAAAACCAAATAAATTGTTATTTTTGTTTACATTTTTTATAACATTTCAAAGTTTTTTTTTTGTGTAATTTTTTCGTTTTGGGAGAACCATACAACTGTTTTCAACTAGTTTTTGTTATGTGACATTTATTAACTGGAACAGGAGAATACATTTTCTTCAAAATTGCTACTTTTTTGCATTTTGCACTAAAAAATTTAATATAATCAAGTAAAAATTCACACATCAGGCTCAACTGGTCTCTAGCAAATATTTATTGTAATCTTTCATAAAAAAAACTAAATAAAAATTAATCAAATTAAGGGAAAAATGAGGTCTCTAGTGAATTACGAACACTAGATGCCAGTTTTGAACCACTGTGCAGCAGGGTGTTTATTGTTTTCTTTCAATGGAACTGGAAACTCAGCGCGCAACACGATCCTCCTTTATAGATTGTACAAAGATTACTGATTATATATAAATCCTTAGGTGGGGGCAAAACAAACTAGCGAAGGTTTTCATTATATTTTGTAAGGGACATTTTTATTTTTCATATTCTGTGTTTAAAAATTTACCTATGTATGTAGAGCTGATTTAGAGGACAGTTTAAGAAATAAAGGACAAAAGGCGTTCTTTATTTTGAAATAAATTATAAAGGACAGGGGGTTAAAATAAAGGACGTCCTTTAAAATAAAGGACGTCCTTTAAAATAAAGGACGGATGGTCACCGTACACATAGGTCAATACAGGTTCTGATGCCACATTAGGAAGTGGCCCGTAAGCGTTTCCTTTTATAGATATGCCAGGTAATCCTGAAGGTTTGTTCCAGTGTTCCCTGGTTACTAGAATGGTGTGATCTATAACAAAGGCTGCTTTCCAAAACGTCAAAATACAAAGCATCAGTCTCTTTTATTTCTAAACCTCAGCAGCTTGGAATACCAAATGTACGCAACCACACTTAGATGCTAGTTTTCACCTAGGTTGCGCAAGTTAGACTTTTTCTTCTAGTGCGGTTCGGTAATAAAAGAGACTGATGCTTTGTATTTTGACGTTTTGGAATGCACCCAAACTGCTTGAAAGTGGCTACTCCCTGTCAGCTCGTCAGCTTTGCAATTGCCATAAATTTTCCGGTGCACCCGGCAACCATGCATATGTGTAGAATTCTATGTAAATATATATGTTCTCGGTCAGAAAGCTGCGGCATTTAGGGGTTGACTTCACTCTGTCTATGTGTGATTTAAAAGATTCCACACTGCCTTCAAGCGTTGAATTTTTTAAATATTTTAGGCCACTTATTTACATAGAGTGGTCGAAAAAATTATTTTTTTTATTTTTTATAAAAATATAGTTCTTTCTTGAACAGAAGCTGTGTAATTCCAAGTTTGAAACTTTGTTCAATATTTGTAAAAATTCAACAAACTTGCGTATAAATTTCAAGCTTTTAATTAGATTTCCTGGAAAGATTCTGGGTAAGCAATTTTTTTGCCCATTGGATTCTAGTAGAATAAGGTACAAATTTTAAATCGCTGAAAATTACCTTTAATTTTTTAGAATAGCCTCATTAAAAGGTCCAATGGTGCCAATTCGGATGAGCTTAGTGGTCAAATGACATCCCCTCTACGAGAAATTATGCGCCTGATAATCCTCTATTGCACTGAACCGTGTCCATGACACTGAATGATCAGACGCTGTCAGTTGTTTTGTGGCCTGAGCTTTGCATGGATGGAGATGTATATCCAAATGCAAAATATACAATTAGTACAATTTACATGGTACTGTTCTTAAAACGACGCTCAATCGACAAATTTGTTTCTTCGGCCACACTTAGGTTTGAAATCCTTGCAAAGCGTTTTTCGTGTTGTGGCTTTCAGCGTTAACGCAGTTGTAAAAATTCTGCACATAAAGTAAGTTTGGTAATTTTTTGTTGAATTTGGTAACTTTTCCCGGTGATTTTGGTAAAAAATAAAAAAATATTGTTGCAACATTGAAAATTACCATTTATACCATGATAGAGAAAAATCACCATTCGCAACTTCTTTTGACTAGCTATTGCCAGATGTGATTTTCATTCACAGCGAACTATCATCCGAGTAGAAAAATCACCAATCACTTATATTGTGACCTAGCAGTAGCAGTCACTATAAGCGATTTTTAAATCGCAGTGATAAAATCACCGGTACTGAAATATCGTTCATCACTAGTTTCCTAAGCTTTCTGTTTCCGGTTTTTTTTGTGACATGTTACGAAATTTGTTCATGGCACGGTTTTCAGTAGAAGAGGTGGGATAAAGGATGTCACGGAAGAAAATAATAACGCACACACTAGAAAAACTCCCGACGGGAGCAAACTAAAAGAAACAAGTTTTCTCATGTCATA
>NW_023458570.1:3192482-3198985 GCF_013731165.1 Rhagoletis pomonella | reverse complement strand
TTGTAGTTTTTTAGACAGGTGGCAACCCTATTAAAATTCTAAGTAAACAACGATCCCTCTCCTGTTGATACAGTGTATATTAGAGAAAATCTCGTCAAAATCTGTTCAGTAGTTTTCGAGATTACCGCGTACAAAGAATCTCGACTTTCCTTTATACTATGTATAGAAGATGTTGCATTAATAAACCCAAGGTATAACTTTACATTCTGTGTTTTTTGTTTTTTTAAATAGTACATGCAATTGTTTTATTAGACCTTGCACCAAATTCACAAAATGAAAAGTAATATTATATCACAAAACACTTTACTTCACACTTAATAAAAAATACTCGAACCTATATTTGCATGAAAAACAAGTAAGAAAGTCTAAGTTCGGGCGGAGCCGAACATTAAATACCCGGCGCAAGTATTAAATATATGTTTTTTCACCTTTCCGAAACCTACCGCTAGATGGTAAGCTGGGGTGTATCAATTTTGAGTAAATTAGTGTCCTTCAATTTCGAAATATTGAAGTTTCAAGCATTTCTGAAATTTACCGTTATATGAAAAGCGGCCGTAATTTTTGTCCGATTTCAATAATTTTCAACGTTTTGCTTATATGTGGCAAGCACAATAACCACACCGAGTTTGGTACAAATTGGTAGAACGGTTACCGATATACATATATGTGATCATAAGTGGGCGGTTCCACGCCCATTTTCCAAAATTTTACCATAAACGTATTTCTTGGTAAAGAATTGTTGCAAGCATCAATTTTGAATAAATTAAGCTTCAATATTTACTGATTTATCGAAGATTTTGTATTTCTCTAAATTACCGTTATATGGGATGTGGGCGTGGTTATTGTCCGATTTTAAAAATTTGCGGCGATTTGGTATGCTGTACCAAGGCCAACGACTGTGCCAAGTTTGGAAGAAATTAGTGCAGCGGTTACCGAGATATACACATGTAACCATAAGTGGGCGTGGCTACGCCCATTTTCCAAAAATTTATAATATTCTTATTTTTCGTCTAAAAATTATTGTAAATATCAATTTTGAGTGAACTATCTCCAGTAGTTACTAAAATATCGCAGTTTTCGTATTTCTGGAAATTACCGTTATATGGGAAGTGGGAGTGGTTACAGTCCGATTTCGCCCATTTTCAATACCAACCTACCTTGGATTAAGGGAAACCTACATACCAAATTTCGTTGAGATATCTCAATGTTTGCTCGAGTTATCGTGTACACGGACGGACGGACAGACGGACAGACGGACGGACAGACAGACATGGCTTAATCGATTTCTTTTTTCATCCTGATCATTTATGTATACATTTGCCTATATCTATCTCGATTCGTTTTGGCTGTTACAAACAACCGTTATGTGAACAAAATTAATATACCCTTGTGCACAAGTGCGCTCGGGTATAATAAATTAGGGTTATGCAGCGTTTTTGCTGCATTTAAAATGCAACATTTAGCACTTTCGAACATATGTTTTCGAAGAGCGTTCGTGCTATCGCATTTAGCAAATGTACATTTACGCGAGTTCGAAATCGTATGCTTTTGACAAACAGTCGTGTTCCAGTCGCTTATTCAGATCCGTATCTATTACGATCAATTCTCGCGCAGAAGATAATGTGCAAAAACCCTACTGAAAAGGAAAAAATAAATTTTAAACCAAAACTTCAATACAAAAATTTTAATCGTTTTAACCATGACCGACCAGTTGTTTATGTTTATATTCATTTGTCGGTGCTGTCAATTAAAATTTCCTCACTTAATTAGGAAACAAAACAAACAGAATTGATCACAAATTGATCCAGATTTCTATCAGCATCACATCGATATTGAATTTTCTTAACTTTTCTTTATCCAAATCAAGGCACATAAATACAGGTAGAAGCCAAAATGACGTTGCTCTCATGAGAACCAAACCTTTAAACTTCAACTTGTTTTTCTTTTATTTCCTATATTTCGTTACGCTTTGAATGTCATATCGTTGTTTTTGTTTTTTTTTGAATGTTCGTTAATAACAAATTTTAATTAACATTTGAATTTTTGTAGTGTTGTGCAGTTTATACTTAATGTATGTGTTAAAAATGCAACACCGAAGCGTTGTTTTTTATGTGGTGTTAAATGTGAAGCAGATACCATTTAACGTGCCTCAATGTCCTTCGCGTAAAGAGCGTTGCGAAAGCAGCTGTGGGCCAGAGCTGCAGCGAAATGCCTTGCTGTGCGTTAAACATTTTAAAAGGCACGTTTGATGCCAAGTGCTGTTCCTATGACCCTTATGCCGGAAAGTCCCTCCAACAACACTGCAACTCATAAATTAAGAACATAAAACAACATACAAATTAACAAATTTTAACTAAAGAAAAATAAATAAATAGAAACAAAACTTCAAATTTACTCAAAAACGTCAACCAGCGAAATGTAATTTTTTATTTTTCCCTACACACGCTCATTTTTATTTTTACTCTCCCGAAAACTTTGACTTTTGTAGGTTTGATGTCAATTTGGCTTCTACCTGTTTTTATTGTACCATGATCCAAATAATGTAAAATAATAAATGAAATCTCGATCGGCGATCACTGAAACGCAGCGCAAACGTTGTATACTCGAAAAAGCAATGTTGCCACTTTTTCTCATTAAACCATGTTCGAATCGTGGAAATTTTGGAAGATCACAGGGATGCTTTTAGCATTTAAATTCTAAATGCAAAGATTGAGTTGCATTTAGATGACGAATTTTGTATGGATAAATGTACATTTAGAGTAGCATTTAGAGCTAAATGCGCTAAATGTACATTTACGCGTAAGCAAAAACAGCCCATTAGATGCCTGTAATTTAATGTTATTTGACAAGTTGATCCCATTCGCGTGATCTCAGCGATTCAAAGATCTTGGCGCATGCTGAATATAGTGATTTTGTTGCTAACAACTTAATTTGTAGTAGTCGGTGATGTTGGCGGCGAGGAAAAAGTGTGATACTGTATCGTTCAGAAAAAGTATCAGATTTCAACTGAAAAATAACAAAAATTGCCTTCATGCAACACCGCTCGTGTGTCTACACACAATTTTTCTTTTCTCTTTTGGCTGCCTTCTTATGCTTTTCGTGAAATTTGATTTCTTTTGCATTAAATTATTGAGCTTTTGTCGGCGCCGCTGATGGAAGCGATTGCTTAATACGAGTAAGTAAATACATATTTGCATACAGTTAAGAAAAGATGCGAAAAATCAGAAAAAATTACAATTGAAAGGCGTGCCAGACATTTTACAATTCAGTAACTCATTTAAGATGTGGGCACTCACTTTTTTATAGCTGGTTGAGGAAGACGAAAAATTAAACAACTCTGATGCTCAAAATACACAAACTGGTTTTTGAACCGAACCGTTACTTTTTTCGGGTTTCGAACCGAACTACAAACCGAACCGCTTTTATTTTCAAATGCCAAAACCGACCCGAAAACCAAACCAAACCAAAGATGCAGGTTTTCGAAATATATCGACCCCCGCGCCACCTACATTTTTTGTGGAGTTATTTCCTTTCATGTACATAGGTTAGCGATAGGCATAATGTGCACATACGGGCTAAATGACCAAACGTGCAAACCGCGGGCAAATGTGCAAACCGTTGGATAGATGAGGTGAGGCAATTATGCCCGGGGGGAAACAGAAAATTTTGCGCGAATTGCATCTGTATGTGTGATCGGAATGAGAGAACAAGTATATGTGAGTACTCACGAATGTGAGACCCCATGGCTGCCAACTTTCCTAAAAGCACCAGAACTTGGGACAAATCAAAACATCATACATAATTATGTGTATAAAAATATTTTGGTATCCAGAATAAAATTCACTAAATAAGCACTGAACATGGCGGGGAAGGTATTCTAATAGTATTATATAGTTGTCGAATATTTTTAGGTATCTTCGGCTCAGCTAACATGAAAAAAGCTGCAAGTATGCATATCTATATATTTTTGATGATTTGAAGATTTTAATTCTTGACGATGCAAAGTGAAGTGTATATACATTTTGATTAAATCAAAGGTGTGTATTTAATTTGACAGCACTTGTGCAAATGCTTTATTTGTTTTTTTTTTTATTGCAGGTATGGACATAAAAGTGCAAATAAGTTTTGCATTGACTACATTTTATAAACTCCAACGAGCTCAACAGTCACGAAAACGAAGACGACATTCTTATGACCAATTTTTATACTTTATTTAATGCCACAAAATCCCAACACTGGTTATAAAACCAAATAACGAAGTTCCAATTTAGTTTTTGTTAAAAAACTGATGGTTTTTTATAAACATATGATCTCTAATTTTATCAAATAAAGTTTAAGTGCTAAATTATAAAAGAAACTCTTTTTTCATAAGAGTTTACAGAAATTAAATGATTTAGCAGGATTCTAGCGATTTTTGTTTATTAATCTGGCGGGACGGCAGAAACAGAAATGGCAACACTAGTGGTGAGTACCGACTTGCTTGCGCGCATATTAGCTGTTTTGTACAGTGTTGCCAGAGAAACATTTCGTATGGAGCTAAAACGGTAGAAAAAAGAGCTAAATAATACTAATAGTAGCTAAAATGAAGAGCTACATATTTTTGTTAAGGTTGAGCATTTATTGACGTAAGGTTGTTTTTACATTTTCGACAATTTTAATAAAAACAACGAATTTTATAAGTTTACGTGCTGAAAAAATCTTTCAAAACCAAAATAAGGTGCATATATTTCGAATTCGTTGCTATGGCACTTATAACAGTGAACTAAAAATACTTTACAAACTGTTAAGGTCTGTAATTTCAGATATTTGAATTGAATAATTTTTTCGCAAAATTTTTCTGGAAAGTTTTACTCCCAGCTCTTTTTGAAGGTAAAATTAGTAAGGTAAAACAAAATCCGCGCTATCAGAAAAAGGATTTTATTTTCATTAATTTTTTAATTATTTAACCTAGATCCAAGGGTTTATGGTGGATACACAGCATCTCGAAACTTTCCATTTTATCAACGCTTAAGTTTCGGCTTATATATACCAAATACAAGTAAAACTTTCTGGAGCGAAAAAAAGTGCTACAAAAATTTGAAAAGAGCTAAAAAAGAGCTAGGACCTAAAACCCGATTTTCGGAGCTAGATAGAAAAATAAAGAGCTAAATCTAGCTCCAAAAGGCCAAAATGGCAACACTGGTTTTGTAATTTACTTTTGCATCGTCAGCGTTCAGTTCACAGTATATACAGTAATAAACCTTTTCGCAGTTTTTCACCATTTGGTCCCCGAGGAGTACTTTTGGGTTGTGTGCAGCGCTTTCGTTTTGCGCACACGACAACACCTACTATGGGGAATTTCGCCTCATGATTATCAAAAGTTCATTTCGACGATATAATATACATAATTATGTGTTATTTATGAACAAAATGTAGGTTAAGTATAATATTCATCTTTAATGTATGCTGATATTCATGCTTAATGAAGAATAATATCAATAGCTAAGTACATAATTAACGCTTGTGTTTTATAAACTGGAAAGCTCAAATCGTGATTATAGCATTGAATGGAGTTTTCTTAAATGTAAGTTTAAAATAAGAAAGTCCATTGTAAGATTATATTTTTATGAAAAACGTGAATTTTGTGAATTTATCAAACAAATTTCTAAATTCCGAATATATTTAAGTCTTTATTTCAAAAAAAACAAGGTTTGTATAGCTATACAGACCCTAATTCCTGCCAGCGCACCGCCCAGACAGTCCATTAAGCACACCCAAGTTTGAGTGATCTATAACTTACAAGCGTTTACAGCATTTAACAGTTCATTATCATGTACGGTGTAATATAACAAATTATACACTGGACTATGATAATCTGTACTAGTATCTATAATAATAGACAATAATTTGCAATGGTTTTACACTTTTGCAATTAGTTTCGGGCACTATTACACAGTCATGACTTGTGCCTCTCTGCCATAGTACGGTTGTTGCTCCCTTTCATACCACAGTAATTTTGTATTCAACTCTGAATCAACAAAATTCATGCTCGAGGAGTACCCAAAAAGGTTTATTACTGTATATACTGTGGTTCAGATGGTCGCAAATTTTTAAAGGGAGGGGTTGTTCTTGCGCAGATAATTTTTCGTTAGAAATTTGCTTGGAAAAAGGGGACAATCATGCGCAAAACAACTTTTTATATGACGGTTTTCTACCGACTGAGCCAAGTAGCAGCGCTCGGCTCTCTTATTTACGAACACATGCGCAAGCAAGATCGTTAATACGTTATTGTTCGCCAGTATGAATTAGCACATACTATTTTTTACATATGTATAATCAATTTAAACTTTATTAATTTATTAATAAAAAAAAATTAAGTTGATCGGCATTTCATGATGTTGAATTATTTTTAATAAATAGGCTACAAATATAGTTAGAAATTGTTACTCTATAAACAAAGAGGTGAATATAATAGCCTTTGGAAAAATACATTGCATAAAATGGGTTAATACACGTACACGGCT
>NW_023458570.1:3190224-3192382 GCF_013731165.1 Rhagoletis pomonella | reverse complement strand
TGGTATGCAAAACTTTTTTACGATATCAGTAAATTGTAAAAGAAGAATTGTAAGTTATAGGCAAAAGCCATTCGAATATTCAAATTCGTTGTTATTAAAATTAAACTTATTTTCGAGATAACCAGCAACACTGGACAAAAAAACGTCAGCCTTCTTTTTAAATAATTTAACCTCCATCACATTATCGCAACTGGTACGTAACGACCCGACGATTGATATTTTTGTTGTATTAAACATGTCAACTATAATCAAATTATTTTCTTCTTACTTTTTACAGTACATTTTAAGGTAGTTCCAACGTTAAGTAAAAACCTTAAGAAAATCCTAAAGTATTTAGTTTGAATTGAAAATTCAGTACAAATCAGTACAAATTTTGAAAAATCTGGATATTAGCGTTCTGATTGAAGAAATGAATATAATCAGTACAAGAGTTGAAAAATCAGTACTGTACTGATAAAATCAGTACGTCTGGCAACCGTACTTTGTATGTACATATGTAAGTATATTTGTTTGGTTCAAATATTGCCATCAACTTTTAATCAACTTTCCGATGAGCTAGGGACTTGTTATTTCAAACTTAGCAACAATGCAATCCGCAAGGTGGCGCAGGAGTCGGGGTATTTGGAGAACTCGTATTAATGATGGCGGCAGAACAGCTCACGCGCAGCAGCGTGGGCAGGCAGGTGCTTGAGGCGGGGTAAAAATTTAAAACCGAAAGGGTAAGCAATAGCCGTGTACGTGTATTAACCCATTTTATGCAATGTATTTTTCCAAAGGCTATTACATTCACCTCTTTGTTTATAGAGGAACAATTTCTAACTATATTTAAAGCCTATTTATTAAAAATAATTCAACATCATGAAATGCCGATCAACTTAATTTTTTTTTATTAATAAATCAATAAAGTTTAAATTGATTATACATATGTAAAAAATAGTATGTGCTAATTCATACTGGCGAACAATAACGTATTAACGATCTTGCTTGCGCATGTGTTCCTAAATAAGAGAGCCGAGCGCTGCTACTTGGCTCAGTCGGTAGAAAACCGTCATATAAAAAGGTTGTTTTGCGCATGATTGTCCTTTTTTTCCAAGCAAATTTCTAACGAAAAATTATCTGCGCAAGAACAACCCCTCCCTTTAAAAATTTGACTGAACCACAGTATATACAGTAATCATGATTCAATAATACAAGGTTCAAATTTACATGTAAAAAGTGTAGCTTTGGTGTCAAATAAAAGTATAAGCTTTTGTGCAATATGTTTATTTGTATATGCATATGAAGCATATTTAACTGATGAAAACATAAGCATTGGATGTTAGCATCAATCTCATAGTAGTCTTATTTTAATGTTGAGTCATTTTGCAGTTTTTATACGGCTAAATTGCATATAAATTACGTAATGCCACATAAATGCCACATTTCCTGTAAATACATTAGAATTTACAAAAGAATTTCACTACTAATTGCCTACTTTGCGTACTTTTCTACTACCATTTTCGCAACAAGGGATTGCATTCTTGCCCTTTCTCTGTCCATCGTAAATGCAACCTTTTGTAAGGGAGTGTCAAACCGCAGCTGTCAATAATTATCTAACCTTGTATTATTGAATCATGTAAGGTAATAAACCTTTTTGAGTACTCCTCGGGGGTAAAACCTGATCAGAGTTGATAGTGAGAAGGAGCATGAATTTTGTTGATTCAGTGTTGAATACAAAATTACTGTGGTATGAAAGGGAGCAACAACCGTACTATGGCAGAGAGGCACAAGTCATGACTGTGTAATAGTGCCCGAAACTAATTGCAAAAGTGTAAAACCATTGCAAATTATTGTCTATTATTATAGATACTAGTACAGATTAGTCCAAAAAAAGTCTAAAATGTATTAAAGGTGCGCCCGAAGTGAGTTGATACAAGTGGAGCCCAATTCAAATGTGGAACGTTTAAAACTTTCATATAATCAGGAATAAGGCTTTTCCCTTGGCATTTACAATTAAAGGTAGTAAAGGCAAATATCTTAAAAAAGGCAACTTCAGGGAAAGCTAAATCCTGGTCATTCTTAATCGAATATACTCACGGTCCAAAATTTGGGTTTAATTTTTGAACCGTGCTGGGACTACTGCCTTTTTGAATCTTTTATAGTCTACTTTTTAAACCAG
>NW_023458570.1:3188600-3190124 GCF_013731165.1 Rhagoletis pomonella | reverse complement strand
GTAGTTTCTAGGTTCCATATATGGAAAATTTGGTTTAAAATCTAAACCGAAATAGAAAATGTTTGCACACAGCGAAATTTGGTGTTGATTCAAACTCAACATATGCGTGGCTGTAGCTGAGTGTGCAAAGATGCTTGATACAATTTGCTGCTACCAAGGCTGTCCGGGTTCAATCCCCATCAGATCTTTTTATTTTTTGTTTTTTATTCTTAATTATGAAAATGTTTGGGTTTAATATTTAAGCCGAACTGTTTAAATTCTAAACCCAACATATGTGCTCTCTTTTTTTAACTTGGAAGGTTTGTATTTGAAACTGAATTTAGTTTGGTCATATATGTAGTCCAACAAGTTTAAAATTAAAACCGAAATTTTTAACCGTGCTCTATCTCTTTAGCAGAAAAAGGCAATTTCCATAAAATCAGTTCCCTGATTATTACAAACATATGGGCAAAATTTCGGAGTTATAAAACGAAAGTTTGATCATGTTTCGTTGTATGTAAATGATTGTCTTGGTTTCAGCTTGGAAAACTACCTTAACAGCCTCTAGATTATTCTTTGTTAGTGCTGTCAGACTGTGGCATTCTTTACCAGTGTCAATTAAATGTATAAAATCGACTAGATGCTTCAAAACGGCAGTTACAAACCTCTTTGTGTACTATCCTTTCTTTTCTATTGTTTCCCTCTTCTCTAGTACATATATTACTTTTCTGTTATTGTTACTTTAAAGCTAAATTCTAGCCATCGTTATTTTACGTAAATTTTTGTGATTAAATTGTCAAATATGTACATTGAAAAGACTTCATGTCTTGCCGTACTATATCTTAAATAAATAAATAAAATTAATAAGCATCGGTGCACTTTTTATTGCATTTTTAAGACGTTTTTGAGGTTGGGTTTATGTATATGGGAGGTATACTTTAAAAAAATGGATCTCGCAAAATTTTTGTTTTTTTCTTGTTTTGCCTCCATAAATGTTGCACGTGGAACATTGAGGTTATACCCCGACCCCTTCTATTTTTCCAAAAAATGTATGGGGCTGTACCACTGTGCGACGTTTAACACTTGAACAATCACAATAAAATAATTATTGGACATAAAATTTACATACATATGCTTGTCTGACGGCTCTAGTACCGTACAGTTGCGTGTGAACTCCAAAAAAATGGACTTGATCAGATTATTTTAACACATACCAAGCTTAACCTAAAAGTGCCTTAAAAATACGATAAATGCCATCATTATTATATGAGGTTACGTTAAAAGTCGGAAATATGGGCCAATTGCTCCTGTACGCGCTTTCTAGTGAACACGTTGCGCGCATAGGCGGTGAGCGTGCATGGTTCACGATGCTTGTGCGCTGTGGCAAATGTTGCTGTAAGTCAACAGAAAAGATCTAACAAATTTTTTTTTGGAAATATTTTCTTCAATAAATGCAGTTTTCGAAAATATAAACGAAATGGAAAATACTCATTGAGAGCATATTTTTAATGCAACTTGAATATTTATAATGTTTAAATTAAAAAA
>NW_023458570.1:3181606-3188500 GCF_013731165.1 Rhagoletis pomonella | reverse complement strand
CAGGTTTTGGTCCCCTCTGTTACGTCCACTCATTTTATTGAAAAAAAATGTTTGTTAAACGTTATGACGCGTATATTTCTCTTATGCTTCTCCATCATAACTTAGCTAAAATCAACAAAATGTGTTTTGAACTGTTCAGTCTTGTTTAGTGCGTTGTTGAGTAAGGAACCCAATTGTATGCCGGGTACGTACCCTTATTCAGTGTCAACTCTGTTACTGTTGAAAAACGGTGAGTAAAGTGATTTTTTATTTATTTTATAATTTTTTTATAAATATTTTATGTACATTAATTAAGTGGACAAATAAATTCTCCAAAATTCGAATAAAAAGCTAAAATATGGTATTTTTGAGTTAATTTGTCCCCTCTGTTACCGGTCCACTCTGTGACTTATTAACTCCAAAAACTCCAAAAATTAAAAAAAAATACTGCTGGTTATGGATTCCTATTGTTGATACCATCCGTAACCACATGAGGCCAATTATAAACATATTTGGCCAACTTAATTTTTAAAAATTACAAAGTTCAGAATGGTCATGTTTTTTAAGAACGACCCAAATACAGAAGCTAATTTATTCAAAATTGACATTTGCAATAATTCTTTAGCAAAAAACACGTTTATGATAAAATTTTGGAAAATGGGGGTGGTGTGTATATCTCGGTAACCGTTCGATCAATTTGTACCAAACTTGGTACGGTTATTTCGCTTACCACAAAAAACCAAAACGGTAAAAATGATTGAAATCGGACTAAAATTACTCCCACTTTTCATATAACGGCAAATTTCAGAAATTCTTGAAACTTCGATGTTTCAAAATTTAAGGCCGCTTATTTACTCAAAATTGATACTAACAACAATCCCTTGAGAAGAAGTAACATTATTATAGAATTTTGGAAAGTGGGCGTGATACCGCCCACATCTAACTATATAAGTTTATCTCATTAAGTATAACTGAACATACTATCGAAATTGTTAATGTAACGGTAGTTTTCAGAAATTCTGAAAACTATTTTTAATACTTGCGCCGGGTATTTAATGTTCGGCTCAACCGGAACTTAGACTTTTTTACTTGTTTTCTTTTTCCTTTACCTTTGTAATGGCCACTACGAAAAACTAGCACTTTGCTTAGCTATCCTCAAATTCGTGATTCCTTTCGTATTTTTTATATTGGAAATTTGAACTAATTTCTTCCATAAAACGTCATTGTAGCCTAGACCGACGTACTCCCATCTCAAATGATGGTGTGAAATCTACAAACTCTCTACCTTTACAATTGGTGGAATGCATTTTTTAATCTATTGAAACCATAAAAGCCAAAGTTCCCCGCATATGAAAAAATGTTTACTTTTCTATTCATTTTATTCACACGCACAGTTTTTTGTCTAGGATTTCGTCAAATTTCATATTTCATTTTGGCTATTGTATATTCGGTTTTTTTTTTATTTCTGGAAATATATGCATTTAAAATGCTGTCGAAGTTACTTACGGCACTCCCGATTATTTTCTCTAGACTTGCTATACCTATTAAAGGAAATCGAATAAACTAGCCGACTTTTCCTGGCGTTTTATAAAAAGCTGGATAAAAAAGCAAAACTTCGCAAAGTGTGTTTTTTGTCCTTTTCGCCAATATTTTTCAGTCGTCAAAATTCGCCAAAACAAACCTTCTCCGATTCTCTTTAGACTATAGTCTTTAGATATATGCTCAGATAAAAAAAAAAACGAATCAAGTTGAAAGTGTTTCCATCTTTTGTATTCATACATATTTTAAATAAAATTATTAAAAAAATCTACAAACGCATGACGTTACTTTTTTTAGGTACACTCTGTCGCATTTAGGTGCATTTATTTTATGATATTAGGTACAATCTGAAATTTCCATTTTTCATCCCTGGTGGATGGGTACTGTGGCCAGTGTTACCATAAGTCAAGATTTATCTTGAAAATGAAGATTTTTTGGTCTGTTTTTTTATTAAAAACCTTCAAAAGAAGATTTTTTAAAAAGCAATATTTTACACTGAAAATATCTTCAAAATTAAGATTTTTGTGTATGATGTAATATATTTAATGTTTAAGTTAAAATTGTTAACTTATTTATATTATCTTTGCTCTACATCATTGTAAGCAGCAAATTAAGGAAGAGGAAAAATGAAATACGAAATCCCGTACAATATTATCTGCCTTCTTCGCTGGCACAGTAAAGCATATACTCTAGCGCAAAGCTAGAGGGTGAAGGAAAAGAACAAACGGTTTTTTATATCCCCTCTAGTTTAAATGACAACAATGGAAAATTTCACATAAACTGCCATTTAAGAAACACTTGGTGATGGTTTTACATGGATAAATGTATAACGACAAAAAAGGGGCGGTAAGATTTATAAAACAACGTCCATGTAAAAATATCAATAAAAAATCTAATTAAAAAGCTCAAATTGTTATGGAACTTTGTGTTCTGGTTTTTGATAGATAACGAGCTATTCTTTCATAAAAAAAAAACAATTAATTTTTAAACAAAAAAACACAAGCGACTTCAATTCTCATATAAAAATTTACCGTCAATTACTTCATGATCCAATGACCGTATCTAAACCAAATAAGTATGGGACCCCACCTTTACGATAAAAAGGAATTGTCGAAATCAGTTCAAGTAGTCTAAAGTTATACAGTAGCATATATACATAAAAAAAAATATTCGCACGAATTATAAACTCCTCATTTTTTGAAGTCGGTCAAAACTTGCAAAATGTCGCGTCCTTATTTATATCTTCGCCAGGGTATATATACATATGTTAACTGTGCTACAAATTTTGTGATGATACGAGGCAATATTCATTTTAAGTTTAAAAAGGACTTTATAACCAGTGTTGCCAGAATTTTTGTACAGCGCATCCCCATATCGAGCCGCAGCTATCCCCAAAAAATCCCCATTTCCCCTCCTAAATCCCATTTAAATCCCCTTCTGTTAGTTCATTTTAATTAGTTTTGAATACTTTTCTATTACAAATTTTCACAGATGTATATGTGTACATATATATGAGATCATTTGGTTATTTACGTATATCGGTTTCTTATTTTTTATGGTTTTTGGAGGTTATTTAACAACATACCTTCGGCCTATGCTTCCTATTCCCATTGCTGTCTGTAAGTTCGTAAAATTTTTTTTGTGCGCTTGCCACTTTGTAAAATTCTTTTAACACTAAGGAAATCAGAAATATATGCTGTCCATTCGGTGAATGCTAATCACAGCGATCCTTTTACAATTTGGTGTAATGAAGGGAGAGAAAATTGTGTGTTCAGCGAAAGCCAATCAAAACAGGCATTTGCCACGAATAATGCTTTGACAAAGAAAACATTTGTTTGAGAAATTTTTAAGGGCAGGCGGTAAAATATATGTATTTTAGTTTCAATATGAGTATTTTAAACCAAACAAAAATCCCCATCAAATCCCCACATCCCCAAACGAAAAAATCTATCCCCAAATGGTTCCAGAAATCATCAAAATGGAGCGAAATCCCCGCATCTGGCACCACTGTTTATAATTTGAAATTGGTAATTTTTTCAACCAACAAAATAAGGGCTATTTACAGCCGTAAAGACAATGTCGAATTTTGTGTTTCTTTTTAGGTATTTTTGAATAAAGATTTTTTCGGATCGAGTCGATTTTTTTAGCTTTAAAGTCTTATTTTGAAGATTTTTTTGGAATAAATTAAGATTTTTAGGGGACTTTTTCTGGCAACACTGACTGTGGCCAATGGTAAAGTTCGTTTACCACCTCTGCATGGTTGCAAGTCATGCAGAGTCCGCAAAATGCTCCGGAAGCAGTGACAATTCAGTCGAGCTTCTCATAGCTGACTGTAGTGTCAAAAAATGTAAACAAAAGAATTAACCCTTTGTTATGCATTTACCCAAGGCATATTCAACAAGGTAGAAGTGACAATTCAGTCGAGCTCTCTCATAACTTACTGTAGTGTCAAAAAATGTAAACAAAAAAATTAACCCTTTGTTATGCATTTACCATATTTGATAAAACTCAACGGCCCGTAGCTATAGTCAAAATAAAGTCGACTCCTAAAGTTAAAAGCAGCTTTTTGACATAACTTTCAATGGGATATCTGTCAAAAAACGCGGCTTTTAACTTTAGAGTCGACTTTATTTTGACTATAACTACGGGCTAATATCTTTGAAATGAAAGTTTTTGTAGATATGAAAATTTTTAAAATCTCATTAGAATCAGCTTCATTTTAGGTATTGCCTTTTCGTTTTTAACGTAAATGTGGAAATGCATACTTACACAAAATTACACACTTAGTGAAACACACTCATTTATAAAACCATTTTGGCAATTTTCTTGCGTTTACTATGTTTTACCCAATGTTTTTAAGCATTTATTTATTTTATTCAAAAACTTAATTCTAAAGTATATTAGACATTTAAAAAAAGGTTTGATTATTCTAAATTTACATCAGAACTTAACTTCAATAGTTCAGCTATTAAATTTTTGCAATTCGAAATTTCCTTTCCATTAAATTTATTAAAAGTTAATTTCAGTTTCTTTATGTCAACAAGGAATTCCGGTTTAGGTTTTCTTAGACCACCATTTGAAATTTGGTCTATCCATGTATATGAGAGAAAAATTTTCTCTTCATATTCGGTATAATAATTCCTGCACCTGGGAACAAACGCGTCCGCTTAGAAATACCCGGCTGCGATGGGCAACAAATAAAGTCACTGGCACTAAAAGGGTCTTCGCGCACACGTGAAGAGTCTCCTAATGAAGCATTGATACTTCGGAGTTTTAAAATAACGCACAAGTTTGTTGTCCTGGCTCTTGTCAAACACAACATACCGTCCATAATTCCTTTTAATTGTATTATGTATTTAAAATCAGTTGCACAGCTCACAATTGAAAATTTATATTAAAAAAATTAAAATTTTGAATATTATAGGGTTAAGAGTTGACATTTTAGTCGCAGTTCAAAAGAGAGAAATGTCGAAATCACTTCTACTTTGTTATGCCTTGGACTAGCCCTAGCATGCTCTGAACTGCCATCAAATTATAAATTGAGGAATTTTTATCACATGGCAGTTGAGAAGTGCAGGTGCCAAAATCGCATTAAATTAATGAAGGAAATTTTTTGCACATGCAGCAGTACATATCAGGGTTGTTGCGAATATTCGCATTCGCATTCGCAACCGCGGAGCTTCCGCATTAATTTTAACATTCGCATTCGCAATAATCAATGCGGATCTTTTGCGAATGCGAATATTGAAGGAACCGAAAATACCAGTTTTTTACCAGCTAAACTTGGCCAAATATTTTTTATTCCCAATTAAAAGTCTTTTCCGGATAATAAACAAACCGCTTATCCAAATTAAACAAGTTTGGTACCAAACGAAGGAAATGTCTAAACGAGCAAAGCAACCCATTGAAAATTATTTCAATAAAAAATGTTAATTAATTACCATAGAAAAAATCTTGGGTCTGGCATATGAATTTCTTTAGTATTAAATGATAAAAAAATACAAATAGAGGTGGTAACCTTCTTTCGTTATTTTTGCTTAAAAGCTATTTCAGTTACAGAAGAAAGGATTAAAAATGAATTACAAAAACTAAAATCGGAAAACGCGGTTGACGTTCCAGGTTCTCCAAATTCAGAAACAACCAAAAGAATGAGAATGAATAATTCTTTGGAAAACAACGGTGTTTAAACAACGATCTTGCCATGATACAAGATTGTGAAGATGAAAGTCAGGAGGATACATTCGACATTTGCAGCCCGATGCAATTCTCAATAAAGAATTATTGTACCGCAATAAAGAAATAAATATAACTGAAAGACCTCTCAACTGGTGCTGCGTCAATCGAAAAGAATTTACAATTTTGTCAAGTTTCAAGTTTTTCAAAATTGTCGCCTCTCGCGGAGTAGTTATTTAGTGGCGCAGGTTTAATTTACGAAGCTTTAACAACTTTTTATTGAATACAATGTTCCAATTTTTAAATTAAAATACTAAAAAAACATTATTAAAAATTACTTACCTTTCCATTTATATTTAACTAAATCACCTAAATTATTTCTTAACAAGTAAAAAAGTCTAAGTTCGGGCGGAGCCGAACATTAAATACTCGGCGCAAGTATTCAATATAGTTTTTCCACCTTTCCGAAAACTACCGCTACATGGTAAGCAGTGGTGGTTTTACGTATATTTCAAACATCTTCGATAGAACGTTCAATTAGATATAATGAGATAAACTTATATGGATATATGTGGGCGGCACCACGCCCATTTTCCAAAATTCCATAATAATGTTACTTCTTTTCACGGGATAGTTATTATTATCAATTTTGGGTAAATTTAGCTTCCTTAAATTTCGAAATATCAAAGTTTCAAACATTTCTGAAATTTACCGTTATATAAAAGTGGGCGTAATTTTAGTCAGATTTCAAAACTTTCAACGTTTTGCCTTTATATGGCAACAACAATAATCATACCGAGTTTGGTACACATTGATCGAGCGGTTACCGAGATACACATATGTATGTGGTTATAAGTGGGCGGGGTGACGCCTATTTTCCAACCTTTTATTATTAGCCTATTTTTTGCTAAAGAATTATTGCAAAAATCAATTTAGAATAAATTAGCTTCAGTATTTACTAATTTATAGAAGCTTTCGTATTTCTCTAAATTACCGTTATATGGGATGTGGGCGTGTTTATTATCCGATTTTTTAAATTCTAAGCCGTTTGGTATGTTTTGCGAAGGCCGACAACTGTGCCAAGTATCTACTATGTACATGGGGCGTTCAATACCAAAACGGTCGGGGTTCACACTTCGTGTGTTAGATTTGTTTGAAATTTTTAGGGTTGATGCATAAACATAACTAATAAACAAATATGAA
>NW_023458570.1:3174320-3181506 GCF_013731165.1 Rhagoletis pomonella | reverse complement strand
TTTTTTTTTCAATACCACACTCAAACGAAGCAGCTGAGAAGATCTTAAGTATAAAGTTTGCTTCGCAAAGGAGAAACCGGCTTCTAATTAAAAATTTTTAAAGTGAACTTCATATTAAAAGTATATTGAGTATATTGAGTATCGCGCAATATCTAAGTATAGTATTATGGGGTGCACTCTACAATAATTTGGTCTATGGATTTTTTTTTTACACCGAAGTTGAGTAAAATGAGCACATTACCAATTTACAAATTTTTTAAAATTTGTTTAGATTTTTTTGGGTATGCAGTCTCGTAACCCACTTGCCCTTTATTATTCGAAAATTTAATGGGCTATAAGACTGCGTAAATTTGTAATGAACTCATTTTACTCAACTTCGGTGTAAAAAAAATCCATAACCCAAATTATTGTAGAGTGCACCCCATAACACTATACTTAGATATTGCGCAATACTCAGAGCTACCATTGTGCTTTTTTTAAATTTTTTAGAGATGGCATATTTTCAAAAACTAATTTTTTGTATCAAAAAATTTGTATGTGAAAAATTAAAAAAAAAATATATTTCTTTTCATAGAGAATTTTGATATGTGTATGTGTGATTTTTTTCACATTTTTTGCTCGCCCTGTTCTCGAAATGTTTGGAAAACAATTAAATCGATTTGATTTTGTTTTTTTGCTGTAAAGTTTTTAAAAATGTATTAATCAAGCTCAAATTTCATATTTGTTTATTAGTTATGTTTTTGCATCAACCCTAAAAATTTCAAACAAATCAAACACACGAAGTGTGAACCCCGACCGTTTTGGTATGGAACGCCCAATGTACAAAGTAGATACAAAACCCTGACAACCAAAAATGTAACTGAGGAAAGTCAAACTACTCAAGCAGTGAATGGATGTGGGGTGGTGGTGGCAGGAGCTTGATAGGTCAGCTGATGCGGTAGTTTGATTGTGGCTGTTGTTATTATGTATTTTGAATGATGTACTGTTGATCAATTGGCGCGTTGCCAAAATCAATATTTTTGAATTCGTGCTGTATGTGAGGGTGTATGTGTTTGCTATATGGCAAATGCCAAAATGCAAAGTGCATTGAACCAAGGTGCAGTTCTGCATTTACTATAAACAATTCGTACACACATATCAGTATTCATACACAAAGGTACATACAAATGTATTTCATCAGACACAACACTCTTAATAATACAGTACACTGAGAAAAAAGACGCGTTGTAAGAATAAAAAAATTTTATTTGATTACCATTTAAAAATTCTCGTATTTAAATCTAGTGAAAAGTGTTAACGAAATGGATTTTTCTATTATACATACACTACGTATAATGGAAATATTCAATTCAAATACGCCTGTATTAAAATGAAGCATTTTTCACTGCAAGGATGGCGTTTTGCACGTCTCGTATGCTTTTTCATATGTAATTAAGAAAGTAAATATATGTCCCTGAAGTACGGGGGAGCAACTACAGGACTGCTGAATCGGTAGCTACCTAATAAACACCGTCAATTACCGACCGACTACTTGCAGTGTATTTCATCGATTACTTTTACAAGGCAATGTCCTAGGTGGTAGTCACCATCGGCTCTCTCTGCACTACTGGGAGTTACTAAAGTAGTCACTTGCGTGATTTATGGGCGCCCTCTGTCGTAGTTTTTCGCCCTCTGGTTCGACTCTGCACTACCCTGTGCACTACCACGGGTTTATAGAGTAGCTACTTACCTAGGAGTCGGTGCAGGAGCGGTTCAAAAGTAGCGATTGATTCCAGCAGTACTGGAGGGGTATACAAAGCATGCACAGCGGTGACAACACATACACACATACATGGTACATGTTTATGTGTACAAATGCACTAATCGCGCCGCGCGCTGTGATGTTCATTCAAACTCAACATTTGAAAACGCATTTCCATGTATGGCTGTAGCTGAGTGTGCAAAGACGTTTGATACAATTGGTTGCTGCCAAGAGGATCCGGGTTCAATTACCATCAGACGGGAACATAAAATAGATTTTTTTTTCTTCTTAATTATAATTTCGTATAACGAAAAAGCATCTGCGCACTTCACAACGACTTTTTTTATAACGCACATACTCAAATTTAAAACGATTTGGGTTGGTGCTCTTTTATATGCGTATTTTTTTAATTTAGCGCGGTTTTTTTTTTAATTTTAAAATTTTTTTCCCTCAGTGTACTCAAAGCGCCTCAACGGATTCGAAAGTCGGTTCAATGAACCGATGAGGGCGAACATACATATGGATATGTTAATACCCAGTAGAAATCGGTGGTATGCATTCACGAAGAATGCTTGCTATATGAGTGAATTCGTGTGAATAATTCATACGTAGTTAAGAATTTCCACGAATAAATTCAAGTTCCAGCGAATTGCAAGCGAATGTATGTTGTCGTTGTTTTAAGTACATTTCTTGATAAATTTGAAGTGGAATTTTTGTAATATTTTCAGTCTTGTACAAAAATGTTAGTAAACGGACGTGTTGTGCGATACTATTTTCAGCACAAACGGGCTTTTACAAGATAAGCATTTGCATATGTAAGTGTATCAGAGAAGTAGCATTTACATATAGGGATACATACCTTGTAAGAATGCTTTATTACTGTTCCATTAATGCATTTTTGTATGTTTGAAACATTAATACAGCCATATGCATACATCAGTAGTACAATTGTATGGTTAGAGTATGCATACGCTCTGAGAAACCACGCGTGTAAAATGGAAATGAAGGTTCATTTATACTTGCATGTATACACAGCAGCAAGCCCATGCCGCCAACAGCGATGTTGTATGCTTAAGATTTCTACTGGGTATATACACACATATATATGTGGCAACTCTTCAACACAGTGAGAGCTGCGTACTCGTAAACAGCTGAGAGCTTAGCTCAATATGTCAAATTCCAGTATCGAGCCTGGAAAATACACACGTCTAACTAGCGTGCTCTAATCTCATTCCTTTTCTACTTGGCTCGTCGACCTGTACGGATGCTCGCTCCTCTACGTAAATTGTATTTAGCTTAAACTTTTGTTTTTCACTTAAATAAATAATTCAATAGATATTCTGTTAAGTAAGTGACGCAAGCGTTTTATTCACAACTACCTGTGTCGCTACATTGGTGACCCCGACGTGATCGCGAAAGATTTGTAAACTCAATTGGTTTATACTCTAAAATTTCAATATTTTTATCTGCGAGCATCAGTACCAAGAAGAGGACCTCATCAATTTCTTGCAGCGGTAAGGTATCGCAGAGAGAAACCCTATTGCCCAACGCACATATTTCGTTGCTAGCTGGTGATTTCAGCTGATTCTTTTGGACGCATCGAAATCCATCGTCATTGTGCAAAATACACAATAGCAATGCCGATGAATGCCAGCGGAACACCTAACGAAGTAGCACCGCCCATGCAAACAGACACTGTCTCATCGCCAACAAACATGCCTGGAAATGTATCAGTACGTGCACCTCCCTTTTCCGCAGAGCGACCAGCTTTGTGGTTCGCCCAGCTAGAAGCACAGTTTAGGATTCGCTTCATTACCGACGAGTACGACCAATTTCATCACGCAGTCTCGCTTATTGACACTCAGTCCGCAGGAGAGGTAGAAGACATAATTTTATGTCCCGCCACAACCACACCCTATACGATGCTAAAGCAATGTCTTATCGAGCGACTAACAAAGTCGAAAGACGCTAAGTTGCTCCAACTCTTAGACGGTGAACAAATTGGGGATCGTACCCCTTCACAATTTTTTCGCCATCTACGTAGCTTATGCCCAGACGTGCCAGACAACGTTCTTAAAGCAAGATGGCAGTCACAACTTCCACCCCAAACACGTGCTTGTCTCGCAGCACAGCCAAACGCACCTTTAGAAGATCTTAGCAGGTTAGCAGACAAAATACACGAGGTGATGCCAAATGTTTCACGCTCTATAGCCACGGTTTCTGAAGAGCAGTCCTTGCGCGCAGAAATAGCTGAACTTCGAAAGCGATTAGACTCACTAAATGTAAAGACTCAACGAAATCGCAGTAGGGAAAACAACTCGTACCGTAGTAGGCGTAATTCCTCACATAGTCGCACACGTCTGCCAGCAGATGGTATCTGTCGCTACCACAAAAAGTTTGGTAAAGATGCCCAACGTTGTGTTCCTGGTTGTAAGTTCTCGGGAAACTCGAAAGAGGGACAGTAGAGGCGGTCAATGACTCTCCCTCAGTAACATCACGCCGCCTATTTCTATTAGATCGCACCACGGGGACACAGTTCCTTGTAGACACGGGTGCGGATCTATCAGTATTTCCTCGCACCCGAATTAAAACACACCTAGTACCAGTAGGTTACCAGTTGTATTCCGCAACTGATTTGCCAATTGAAACCTATGGGTACCACACCCTCACTCTTGACTTCGGGTTACGACGCGATTTTACATGGCGCTTTGTCATAGCCGATGTTACGAAGCCGATAATTGGGGCCGATTTTTTAAGCCACTATGGTTTACTAGTCGACCTGAAACACCACCTCATTAGTGACGAAAATACAGGAATAAGCATGCGTGGGCGCGTCCGTAGTACACCCCAAATTTTAGCAATCAGATCTATTCTCGGTCAGTCGCCATATATCTCTTTGCTGCAAGAATTTCCGTCTATCACTCGACCAGACGGTGCATTTAAACAAACAAAACACGCGACGGTACACCATATTAAAACGACAGATGGTCCCCCAGTTTCAAGTAAAGCGCGGCGTCTCGCTCCGCACAAGTTAAAAATCGCAAACTTGCACTTGGTATCAAAAAAGTCAGGTGAATCTAGGCCGTGCGGAGATTATCGACGCCTTAATGATCGTACAGTACCCGACCGATATCCCGTTCGTTATTTGGAGGATTTTGGATCAAATCTACATGGAAAATCTATATTTTCTACCATAGATCTCGTTAGAGCATTTAATCAAATTCCGGTAGCGGAAAGCGATATTAAAAAAACCGCGATAATCACCCCCTTCGGGTTATTTGAATTCCCGTTTATGACGTTCGGACTCAGAAATGCCGCGCAAACTTTCCAGCGATTTATGGACGAAGTTACACGTGATCTCCCGTTTGTATTCCCTTACATTGACGACCTTTTAGTCGCCTCAGACAACGAGCAACAACACCTCGAGCATCTTAAAACTATTTTCCAGCGCTTACAAGACTATGGCCTTGTTATAAATGCTGCAAAATCTAGCTTTGGTCAAAGAGAGGCTAAATTCCTCGGTCACCACATTACATTCAGTGGAATTAAACCACTTCCAGAAAAAGTCAGCGCGATTCGAAGCTTATCACCGCCCGCGACAGTGAAGAAGCTACGCGCCTACATGGGTATGATAAATTTCTATCGCAAGTTTATAAAAAATGCGGCAGAGCTACTCGCCCCTTTAAACGAAGTTCTTTCGGGTCCGAAAATCAAAGGTTCACACCCAGTGGCATGGACGACAATACTTCAAAGTGCTTTTGAACGTTCCAAGGAGGCCTTAGCAACATGCGCCGAGCTAGCTCACCCTAACATGAACGCCGACTTGGCTGTCTTCACTGACGCATCTAACAACGCGGTTGGCGCTGTGTTACAGCAGCGTGTAAGAGCCGCCTGGCAGCCACTCGCGTTCTTTAGTCGGACGTTGCCTGAGTCCATTCGCAAGTTGTCAACGTACGACCGTGAACTCCATGCAATATTCGAAGCTGTAAAATATTTCAGACACATGTTTGAGGGGCGGCATATTGTGATCTATACGGATCACAAGCCGTTGCAACATGTGTTCAAACAGAAAGCAGAACGCGCTTCTCCATGGCAATTCCGCCGAATAGACATGATTGGCCAATTCACCACTGAAATAAAACATGTAAGTGGACAAGACAACATTGTGGCAGATACTCTCTCGCGTGTCGAAGCAGTCTCGATTTCCGTCTCGCCGCAACAAATAGCCGCTGCGCAAGAAACCGATGCAGAGCTTCAACAGCTCGTTACTAATCCCAACGCGACGCTTCAATTACAAAAACTTAAATTCCCAGAGCACAACGTCAGTCTGTACTGTGATATCTCTTCAGGTACAGTCCGACCATTCGTTTCTTCGTCACTAAGAAAAGCAGTGTTCGATGCCCTACATTCGCTTTCCCATCCCGGTGTACGCTTCTCGCAGAAGCTAATAACAAGTCGTTACGTCTGGCCTGCTGTAAACAAGGACTGTCGCGCTTGGGCAAGAGCATGCATTGAGTGCCAGCGAAACAAAATTCAGCGCCATGTCGTCACAACTCCCGGCCAATTTCAATTGCCGACACAACGTTTTGAACATATCCACATAGACTTGACGCACTTCCATCGTCTAAAGGTTTTCGTCAATGTTTGACGATAATGGATCGTTTTACGCGCTTTCCTGAAGCAGTCCCTCTAGAAAATGGGAATACGGAATCAATCGCACGTGCAATATTTTATCACTGGATCGCAAGGTATGGTGTTCCTCTGAGAATAACCTCAGACCGCGGTGGTCAATTTGAATCTACCCTGTTTCGTCAACTCGCACAACTTTTTGGAATCAACCATTTAAAAACTACGCCCTACCATCCTCAAGCCAATGGACTCGTTGAACGTTTGCATCGGCAGTTGAAGTCGGCGTTGCTATGTCATGACGAAACGTGGCTTGACGCACTACCAATCGTACTAATGGGATTACGCGCCTCATGGAAGAACGATATTTCAACAACTCCCGCTGAGCTGGTTTATGGTGAGCCTATTCGACTTCCTGGCGAGTTTGTTAATCCAGCAAACAAAGCCCAGCCCCTTCAGGGACTGCTAAAAAGTCTGAGAAATCACTTTCACAAGCTAGCACCGGTAGAAATGTCGCGGCATGGAAAACGTTCTATTTTTCGTTTCAGGGAACTTGATACTTGCACCCATGTTTTAATCCGACAAGGCCAAATCGGACCATCGTTTGCAGCACCATATCAAGGGCCGTACCGTGTAATATCGCGCAATGATAAACATTTTTATGTCGACGTTCAAGGGCAGCGAATCCCAGTATCCGTCGATCGACTTAAGCCTGTCTACGAGCTAGACGACGAAGCATCGGCTGAAGATCAACAAACAGTAGCAAGACCTTGCCAAGCTACAAGACATGTTCATTTTGCGGATAACGTCTAACTTATT
>NW_023458570.1:3171649-3174220 GCF_013731165.1 Rhagoletis pomonella | reverse complement strand
ATAAATTTTACAAAAGCGCGAAAACCCGATTTTTTCAAAACTGCGGAGTGGTATTTCCCTTGAACTTGCTATAAGATTATTATTAATAATCTTAACTTAAATTAATAAAGTAAGCTGTAATGGAAAAATAATTACCAAATCCCTTTTTTTATTGTACATCCATGACGTGGTATTGGATTCCGCATATACGAGGTATTTATATATGTACTATCTGAGTATGTATTCATTTGAAGTAGTCTTTAGCCGTTAGGCGCTTACATATATATATACATATATACGAGTAAAAAGTGAAGTGTTTTTATTTAATTTTATTGAGCGAATTTAAGTGTGTTAAATTCAATCCTCGAAGGACTTCAGGGATTCGGCACCTCCTCGACCCTCGTTTGCCGCGGAATTCAAGAGGAATTCCCGGCCCCCAAATCACCCCGTCCCGAACAACTGGTTTATAGCATATTAAAATATTGGGATGCAAGGCGCTCACACTTCCTTTTAGTAGAATACCCTGATGTACTTTATTGCAGAGTTAAGTACTGTTGGCAAAGGAGAAAAGAAAATCGAGGATTTGTCTGGATTTTCGATGTTCTCTGTCGACTTTGCCGCTGTTCTTGTGTGAACATAACATAACCCAAAATCAATACAAATGCCGGAATATACAGAAATTTCAAAGGAAATACAGAAAAATTAAATAAAATCGCGACAGTTTTTCTGAGAGTTATTATACCTCCCACGAGATTGGCGATATGAGCAAAAGAAAATTGAGTCTCTACAGATGGACTTCTATGTACAAAAAGAGCCATTCTGCGATAAATTCTTTGAAAACCTCGAGGAATGTTCGGCAAACTAAACGAATTCATTAAGAAACTGCAAAAAGCCACTTATCTAACTTAACGGCCAGCATACGACATTATACAAATGCTTTCCAAATCAATTTCAGTCGGGTTGCTGGAACATGCTTTTATTTTTCAACGAAACTCACATACTACATACATATCGTCGTTTAAAGTACAAAACCGCGTATCGTCCTTCTGCAAAACCGTGGGACTGACATTTTTTTGCCAAAAATTGGATTTGCTCACACAAGCTCTTGGCTCAAGCCTTACCATACGTCCTGAAATATACTATCCAGAAATGCGATTGCTTTATAAAAAAAGATAACCATTTTGAAATATGAGTGTTTTTACTCTCTCGAAAATAATTTATGCAACCTCACTTATGCGATTTTGCATTAGCTTCATACGCAGTTTTGTGCTTTAAACGATGATATGCTACTCTTTGACCAGAATTAGGTATCTGTCCCACAATATTTCAGATTCCTGATAACGCAATCGTGACATAGATTCAAAAACAATTTCACTATGCAAATATTTGATAGAGAATGTATAAATGATCCAGAACTTGCAAAACATGTTTCGCTTCCAAAAATAAAGCGAACACTATTGAATCGAAGAAACAGTGGATTGCAGCCATGTCTAAAAACCCCGCAGGAACACTGAAATGATTGGCCCGTAGTTATAGACAAGCTAGAGGCAGGTTTTAACATTTAAAATCGTATATTAAGATAAACACCCTTTTAACACTGTCATAGTCAACTTAAAAGACCATTTAACTTTAAAACGGCGTTTTAAATTTAAAATGAGGTTGACGAGGTTTTAAAATCTTAAAAGCGTAGTTCTAAGTAGACGTTTTCCTATCGAAATTTGCGGAGAAAATAGAAAAGTGGTCTTAATTTGAAGAATATGCTTCCCAATCAAAGGATATTTCGAGAATTTGCGATTTTGGATGATACAATCGCAACCAGAAATAGGAAAACATACAAGGAACGCCAAGATCCTTTTCAAATGAAAGAGGAGGACCGCAAGCAGGTCTTTTCAGCAGCAGTCCAATGAACTTCACGAATTATTCTCACTTCCTATAAAAATTTAATTATTTACGTTAATAAATTATATTTTACAAAAATTAGTTATTTACTTACAGTTTGCTGCGCCATTTCCAAAATTATTTATAAGAGTCAGTTGACACAGGGTGAACTTGCTAAAATAACAAAGTTTTCCAAATGCGATTAGTTACTTTTTTCAGTTTATATTAATGGCCCTGTTTTATGTAAATCTAGCAAAAACCTGCCTCCAACATGTCTATAACTGACTAAAACTTAAAGCCTGCTCTAAACTTAAAGATTAATTTTAACTAGAAGAGGTTTTAACTTTCGACTATAACTACGGGCCATTGTTTTTAAATGAGCATATTTTGAACGAATTCGGAAAGTCTAAGGTTGAAAAGAAACTCTTTATATAAGGAAACAATTATAGAAAAGGAATTTTCTTACACTGTATTAATGTCGCCGCCAACAATTTGTACCATCATTAAAAGCAGCCAAGGAGAACCACCCTACCCTGCAGGAAATGGGACTAGTTTGTAGCTAACTATTAACTAACTAGCAGTCGACTTGTAGTAACTATTTATTAACTGTTTCCTTTGGCCGTAACTACTTTTGAAGGGCGATGACCGCAAAACAGTGAGATCTGGTTTCCTCTGCATTAGATGTCAACTAACTTGTAGCTAATTACTTTTGAA
>NW_023458570.1:3155613-3171549 GCF_013731165.1 Rhagoletis pomonella | reverse complement strand
TTCATATTTGTTTATTAGTTATGTTTATGCATCAACCCTAAAAATTTTAAACAAATCAAACACACGAACTGTGAACCCCGACCGTTTTGGTATGGAACGCCCAATGTACATAGTAGATACAAAACCCTGACAATCAAAAATGTAACTGAGGAAAGTCAAACTACTCAAGCAGTGAATGGATGTGGGGTGGTGGTGGCAGGAGCTTGATAGGTCAGCTGATGCGGTAGTTTGATTGTGGCTGTTGTTATTATGTATTTTGAATGATGTACTGTTGATCAATTGGCGCGTTGCCAAAATCAATATTTTTGAATTCGTGCTGTATGTGAGGGTGTATGTGTTTGCTATATGGCAAATGCCAAAATGCAAAGTGCATTGAACCAAGGTGCAGTTCTGCATTTACTATAAACAATTCGTACACACATATCAGTATTCATACACAAAGGTACATACAAATGTATTTCATCAGACACAACACTCTTAATAATACAGTACACTGAGAAAAAAAACGCGTTGTAAGAATAAAAAAATTTTATTTGATTACCATTTAAAAATTCTCGTATTTAAATCTAGTGAAAAGTGTTAACGAAATGGATTTTTCTATTATACATACACTACGTATAAGCATTTTTCACTGCAAGGATGGCGTTTTGCACGTCTCGTATGCTTTTTCATATGTAATTAAGAAAGTATATGTATACAAAGCATGCACAGCGGTGACAACACATACACACATACATGGTACATGTTTATGTGTACAAATGCACTAATCGCGCCGCGCGCTGTGATGTTGATTCAAACTCAATATTTGAAAACGCATTTCCATGTATGGCTGTAGCTGAGTGTGCAAAGACGTTTGATACAATTGGTTGCTGCCAAGAGGGTCCGGGTTCAATTACCATCAGACGGGAACATAAAATAAATTCTTTTTTTCTTAATTATAATTTCGTATAACGAAAAAGCATCTGCGCACTTCACAACGACTTTTTTTATAACGTACATACTCCAATTTAAAACGAGTTGGGTTGGTGCTCTTTTATATGCGTATTTTTTTTTAATTTAGCGCGGTATTTTTTAATTTTAAAATTTTTTCCCTCAGTGTACTCAAAGCGCCTCAACGGATTCGAAAGGCGGTTCAATGAACCGATGAGGGCGAACATACATATGGATATGTTAATACCCAGTAGAAATCGGTGGTATGCATTCACGAAGAATGCTTGCTATATGAGTGAATTCGTGTGAATAATTCATACGTAGTTAAGAATTTCCACGAATAAATTCAAGTTCCAGCGAATTCCAAGCGAATGTACGTTGTCGTTGTTTTAAGTACATTTCAGTCTTGTACAAAAATGTTAGTAAACGGACGTGTTGTGCGATACTATTTTCAGCACAAACGGGCTTTTACAAGATATGCATTTGCATATGCAAGTGTATCAGAGAAGTAGCATTTACATATAGGGATACATACCTTGTAAGAATGCTTTATTACTGTTCCATTAATGCATTTTTGTATGTTTGAAACATTAATACAGCCATATGCATACATCAGTAGTACAATTGTATGGTTAGAGTACGCATACGCTCTGAGAAACCACGCGTGTAAAATGGAAATGATGCATGTATACACAGCAGCAAGCCCATGCCGCCAACAGCGATGTTGTATGCTTAAGATTTCTACTGGGTATATACACACATATATATACATACATACACACATTGCTCGTAAATACATACCAAATACGTAGCAGCAACACGCACGTTCAGCAAAGGGCAAGTAATGCAGGAGGAATTCGGCAAAATAGCGTCAAGGTTAAAATTGATTGCGATAGCTCGCAAGCGATATCTCCTGCTATCTATCGGCTGCTACTGCGGTGAGCGGCCTCCACAAGCCATTCATCGCCGGAGATCTATCGCAGCAGATTTACAATCGCTAATGGAGACAGCAAGTTAAAAATGTTGATTTTTCGTTCTGCTTTTAGTGTATAACGTCTTCAAGTAGTTATTTCTTAACAAGAAAAGCAAGGTGCAATAATTACAGGTATTATCTTCCTTTTTGAAAAACATTATTGTTGCCCACACTAAAAGGTTTACTGCTAGGGAAAAGGGATATTTCTATACGCCATATACCATATATGTATATACGCGCATTTTTTTTAAACAGACCTTCTTGCAGAGAACTTATTTAATTTGCAAAAGCCGAAAACTAAATATTTGCTTAATAAATAAATTAAAAATTTTTATGGCTCGCTTTATTTCAAACTTTTATCTTTTGTTTTGACAAATTATAAAAACTAAATTGAGCGAAAACAAAAAGCAAAGCCAAATAAAAGTAAAAGGGTCAACATTGAACTGCGTCGAATTGAAAATAAGGGAGCATGAATTTTGAAACTCTCTGGGAAGACAATACCTGTAATAATTGTACCATGCAAGAAAAGGGGGAACAATCAACAAAACTTCACGCCCAAATCACACAGAAAATACAAAAAAAAAGTACATAGGCGTAACATATATTCCAGGGCTAACAAACAATCAAACACTGCATAGAATGATTGAAAATGAGAAAATTAGATACGCTCACAAACCTCATAATACACTGCATAGAATCTTTACAAAAACAAAAGACAAAGTTCAGAAGGAACAACAAAACAATGTAGTGTATCAAATAAATTGCAAAGGCAAAGTAAACGGAAGCTGCAATAAATGCTACATTGGCACTACGAAAAGAGCGCTAAGCATAAGAATCCACGAGCACGAAATGGATGCAAAAAACAAAAAGATGACAACAGCATTGGCTCAACACCTGACTAACAACGAACACACAGATGACTTCGCGAATACAATGATCTTAGATGTAGAAAGAAGACGAATGACACTGGAAAGTCTCCGCATACAGCAGCAGCTTAACACGATGAATTTCAAAGAAGACGTGGACAGCACAAACAGCGCTTACACAGCTGTTATCCAAAGTAGGAATGAACGCCAGCGAAGGCAGAAACAAACAAACAATTGATGGGTGTTAATGTACACAAAAAATTTTTCCTGTGATATATGTAAATGTTATTATTGTTAAATGTGAGTTATATGTTAAATGTAAAGTTCAAAATATTGTATTTCATGTTTATTGTTTGTCGTTCTAATAAAAAACAGACTCCCTGAGGAAGGCGCGAAATGCGTCGAAACGCGTAGGAGTACAAAGGAAATTTTATTTCGCTTTTAACTCAACGGCCGAAACAGCTCTAACGCAGCAAACAACTAGATAGGAACTTGGCCCAAATTAAACACACAAAGTATGTTGTGTTTAGGGGAAACCCAAATTTGCAAATTGGCAATTGCTACCGAAAATATGCCATCGCGCACATTTTTGGCAGCATATATCAGTTTACTTTAACATGCCGCGAAAATTAGTTAAGAAATGGCTCCGCGTGTGAGCATTTCTGTAGAAAAGAAGCTGTTGATCATGAAGGTAGTTGGTCAATGAAAAGATCCCAAAAATACCCTACTAAACGAATTGGAATTCATCCCAGAAGTTTATCAACCAATTTGAAAAACAAGAGAACGGTTTTTAGAAGTTTGACAAATATCACAGGCCAACAAAAATGGGGAGAAAATTTTTTGCCGTAAATGTTAAAGCTGTTTTTTTATAGAATTGTTTGTGTTGGTTACGAATCCGTAAGTATAATGTTTCCATTAGCTCCAGATTTTGAGAAAAGCGGGGTCACGTATTTTGCAATATTTTAGAAGCTCTAGCAAAGAAATAAAGGTGATAAAAACTTCCACTTAGGCTTAAATTAAAGCTAGAGCCCTCGACTATTATCCCTGAACATACCATTCCTGCATCTTGACTTGGTGGTCACTTATAGTCATTTGTTGAGGAGCAAAAACTGATTTGGACCAAGTTTGTGTACCTACCGCTGTTAAACAAAAGGTGAAAGAACCTTCCACTTAGGCTTAAAATAAGGTTTGAACTTTCGAATACAATTCCTAAAACTACCATCTTTGCACCTTCACCCTAAGGCTACTTATGGTAATTTTTTTAACAGCAAAAACCTTTTTAGGCAATTTTTTTTCAATAGCACAATTCTCTAGTATTTTTTTATTTTTCAATAAATATGTAACTATATGTAAGCGTCGGTAACGCTGCCACAACTGTCATTGATTAGAAACATACGAACGAGTCTGAGGAGGCAACAAATCATAATCGTCGTGTTGAACAGGCACCATCGTAAACTTTTAGTACACTTGTGGTAAGCTGATTAAGTCAAGTGATATTTTGACTAGTTTTGGCCCTTTTTCTTTTGTTTATTTAATGTTTATAATATTTTATAAAAATCTTGAACATTGCGTAACCAGCGGCACATAAATCTACATTTCAAACTTCGTACAAAAATTATTAAAATTCAAGAAACCTTAACAATTACACCACAAATTTTAAACTTCTTCTTCAGAATTTTTAGAAAAACTGGGTATGCAGTTTTGTAGCTCATTAAATTGTAGTATGTTAAAGTGTAAATTGCGGCCGCTGTGGTGTAGTGGTGAGGAGTGCGCGCTTCAACTCCGCAGGCCCTGGGTTCAAGCCCTGGTCAAAGCAACAACGCAAAAAAATTTATAAAAAAGGTTTTTTGTTAACAGCGGTCGCCCCTTGGCAGGCAATGGCATATCTCCAAGTGTATTTCTGCCATGAGAAACAGCTTCTCATAAAAATACATACGCCGTTCGGGTCGGCGTAAAACTGTAGCTCCCTCCCCTTTATGTTACAACATCAAGGCGCACGCCACAAATCGAAGGAGAAGCTCGGCCAAGCACTTACATATATTAAGCGCCAATCTATTAAAGTGCAAATTTCAAGACGCTAGAGAATCGAATTGATTTTTAATATATTTTTTTTTTGCTGACGGTTCTAGACATTTTTCCCCACACAAACGAATTTGTCGAGCGTACTTTACTTATGGAAGAAAATGCACAGCACCATCAGCCAGAAAAATCATTAAAAATCAACGCGACTCTGGCGTCCTGAAATTTGCACTTTAACTACCTAAATTTAATGAGCTACAAAACTGCATACCAACAATTTTTCTAAAAATTCTGAATAAAAAGTTTAAAAATTTTGGGAGCAATTGTTAAAGTTTGTTGAATTTTTGTACAAAGTTTGAAGTGTGGATTTATGTGGAACTCATGTGCAATGTGCTACACTTTAATAAAAAAAATAACAACATCAAATAAACAAAAGAAAAATAACCAAAACTAGCCAAAATCTCACTTGACTTAATAAGCTCCACCCTGGTACGAAATAAAGTCAATTGACATTATTACCTGTTCAAAAGCGAAATAAAGTCAACAAAACTTTGTTAATAAAGTCATTGACGCTATTTCCTCATTCAAATGGAAATAGCCTCAACAATGCTTAAAGGATGTCGATTCATAGAAAAAAATGTTATTCTTGAGTCAGAATTTCTGAAACGGGCCACTTGAATTATGTGGTATTTTATTTCCCATCAGCAATGGTATATTTTTCATATTTTTATATTGACAATGCAAACAAATGTCTAACTTTGATTTTACAAAAAACGAAATTCTTATATATCGACAAATGTTTTTTTTTTTGTTCTTTTTACTTGAAAATTCAATTACTGACGATTTAACTGGACAATTTAACCGTCATTTTTAGTGTTATCAAAAACTCTTCAAGAGCATGGGTTTTATTTATTTAAAAATAATTTTTAAGGGTAAATGTTTATAAAATAGTTGGTAAAAATACAAAAATAATTGTCTTCTCCACCACTTTTTCACACAGAAAAAAAACCACATATGAAAAATTTTACTCTCTAAAATATTCTGTTGAGAAAAAAATGGATCGCAACCTGGAAACCCGTTATTTTTACTTGAAGGCTGTCGCGCAATGCAATGAGCGCGTTCGGAACTATTTTGGTCAAGTGGGTCTGCAACCAGCATGCCCTAACCGGTTTATTTGCTTTCATGTGACAGAGTCAAAAATAAACAGAGGTAAATTTAAGTAAAAAAGTAATTTTTAAGCGAAAAACAAAACCGACAAACAATTCTCATATAAAAATGTAAGATAATCGTTGATTTCTTCATAATCAAATGATCTGATTTAAACCAAATTAGCACGGGAGCACCCATAAGGTAACACCTTTCCTTTAAAAAGAGAATTATAGAAATGGGTTACCGTCATCCAAAGTTACGCGGTAACATACATAAAAAAAAAAATATTTTGACGCATTGATAACCTTCTCCCTTTTGTGAAGTCGGTTAAAATTATAGTTTTTTAATTCATTTATTGAACAAATATCTATAGTATTCAAAAAACAAAGCAACTGTGAAGTGGATTCTTCCACTTCATTATTTACGGGGGCGTACCTGTACTCCTGCGTTCCACGTTTGTGGAATTTAAATACAAAAAATGAGTTCCTTCCTTTCTGAATATTATAGATATTTGTTCAATAAATGAATTGAAAATTTATTATTTTAATCGACTTCACAAAAAGGAGGAGGTTATCAATTCGTCGGAACATTTTTATTTTATTTTTGTATGTTACCGCATAACTTTGGACCACGTTAACCGATTTCAATAATTCTTTTTTTTAAAAAAAAGGTGTTACTTCATGGGTGTCCCCATACTAATTGGTAATAAAGCGGTGAGGGCACGCTGGTTGCAGACCCACCTGACCAAAATAAGTCCGAACGCGCTCGTTGCATTGCGCGACAGCCTTCAAGTAAAAATAACGGTTTTCCAGGTTGCGATCCATTTTTTTTCTCAACAGAATATTTGAGAGTAAAATTTTGCATATGTGGTTCTTTTCTGTGTGAAAAAGTGGTGGAGAAGACTAATATTTTTGTTTTTTTACCAACAATTTTATAAACATTTACCTTTAAGAATTGTTTTTAAATAAATAGAACCTATGCTCTTGAAGAGTTTTTAAAAACAATGCTAATGGCGGTTGAATTGTAGAAATCGGTCAATTAGATCGTCTGTAATTGAATTTTGAAGTAAAAAGGACAAAAAAAAAAAAACACTTGTCGATATATTAGAATTTTTTTTTTTTGTAAAATCAAAGTTGGACATTTGTTTGCATTGTCAATGGCTATGAAAAAATACCATTGCTTATGGGAAATAAAATGTAACATAATTGAAGTGGCCCGTTTCAGAAATTCTGACTCTCTTACAATAAACATTGCCCCGTAAGTGTTGTTTTTTAATAGATGAAAAAGGTTATTGCCAAATCCTCAGTGTGGTGCTGTTAATCCAGACACAATCATGAACTACCACCAATTGATTTCATTAAAAGAATTAAAATACGAATATAGTAAAAACGCGATGCGAAAAACCAAACGCAAAACGCAGCTGGAATACGAGAAATATTTGAAGAAAGAGTGTAGAAATGATCCATAACTTGCAAAACATGTTTCGTTTCCACAAAAATAAAGCGAACACTATTCAATTGAAGAAACAGTCCATGTCCAAAAACCCCGGAGGAACACTGAAAGAATTCTGTGTTTTAGATTAGCATATTTTGAATGAATTCGGAATGTCAAAGGTGGAAAAGAAACCAAACTTTCTATAACGAAACAATTATAGAAAACGAATTTTATTACACTGTATTCATGTCTCCGCCAGCGATTTGTGACGACATCATTTAAAAGCAGCTAAGGAGAACGACGACACTATTGATTATTTAAGATCGGAACCGAGATCATGTAAGTTAATTGATTGGTTTTCACACACTTTTAAACACAAATTATATGCTTTTTTACTGCAGACAAGTTGTTGCCAAAACACAGCAGAAATCTTCCAATAACTTACAAATATAAAAATGTGAAATATCGAGGGCTTAAATTCATTTTGCAATTTGCACAAAAACTAATTTGTGCTTTTAGAAATCGTCTTGGACTTATTACCTGTTATCACTGATATATTACTTCTGATTTCCAATTTATAATAGTGTAAATTCTTCTGTCAAGCGTTATATAAAGTAGCGTTAATATCGCCGATGACAGTTAAATCTTAGGTGGATTTTTATATCAGAATCTCATCTTTGTGAAAAGTGTGCAGATAGAGGGTATTATTGAATATAAGCCCTCGATATTCGCACCAGGGTGGGAAATAACGTCAATGACACTACTTAACATACTGGTGCGTAATAAAATCAATTGACATTAGAGCTGTAGCAAATCGGATGTATTCGTTACTGAGTAACGGGTACAACCACTGACTCGAAGTACCGAATCGTTACTCACATAATAATCTCGTTATTCGCATGTTCCGTATATGCACCATTAACAGGCCTATTCTGTGTTGGTAACAAAAATTTTTTTTACCGGCAAATGAAGTTAATGTCAATTTATAAACCCTTTCCGCATTCTCAACGCTCTTGTAACCGGTAAATTTTGTTACCATCTCATGACCAGGTAACAAAATATTGCCCCGTGAAATATGCAACACCAGAATTTCTGGAAAACTTCATAGCTGCATTGCTGAATAAATTAAAACGTAACCAAGGTAAATGAATTGTGGTTGCAAGAGGTGGTGACAATTGTTGGTAACAAAATTAGCTTGTTATAAAATGGTCGGTTACAGGCAGTATGGGCCTGTAACGTGAATCAATACAACACAACATATTGTGCGGGAACGAAACTGTTGTTCGTATCGATACTAAAGTGTGTTGCGTGGATATGTACGTACAAGCATGCATATGTACGAACGAACAGTTTCTTACCAGTGTTGTCACTGCCTTAGCTTTTAAAGTACCCATAAAAAATCGAAAACTGTATCCAAATGTATCGATCGAAAAGAGCCGACATTTTTAACACTGGAAGAGAAACTCGGGCCCCTTATCAAACTAATTGACACGTGCCCATCCTTAAACACGGATTTGGGAAACAAAGGCCCATAGTTATAGTCAAAATTAAGTCGACTCTTAAGTTAATTTGCAGCTTTTTGACATAATTTTCTATGGGATACCTGTCAAAAAAGCTGCACTAACTTTATTGTCGACTTAATTTTTACTATAACTACGGGCCTTTGTTTCCCAGATCTGTTTCTAAGAATAGGAAAATACTGACTATAACGACGAGCCAAAGTTTCCGCATAATCGATGTTTATTACTACGATTTGATTCCTACAAATAATACATGCAAAAAATGTTTCCTAGTCTATCAAAATAGTATTTTTTAAACTAATTTCGACCTGTTACATTTAGTTCAGTAAATTGTTATTTCCTGCTGTTATGGTTACAATGTTTTCCAATCAAACTGGTGGATTGGGGGCTATCTATGAAATTAAAAAAAATTCTCGAAAACTTGTATTTGTCTGTAAATTCTGTCTTCAAGAAAAATTTCCATTTCCGGCTTGTTTGAATTCTCGCTTAACGACATATGACTGAAAATTTAGAAATTAAAAGTTATTTTTAGTACAGTCAAGTTATTGTTGAAAATTAGTCATTGGCATGGTTGTCAATTTCCTTTGAATGCTAAGAGGACTGCTCGGGATGTAAAAGTTGATTTTTTCGCATTACAGTTAACTACTACAGGTCGGAAAACTTAAAATGTGTCAAAAGTAAAGAGTAAAGTAACGATGCGAAAGATATTAGTGTTGTCAATAATTGTTTATATCCGCATTTTGGCACTAATTTCAATGTGCCATCCATTCCTGCAGAAAAAAATTATCAATTGATTTAAACAACCAACTTCTAGTTAGCTTTTTTGCGGGATTTCGATAAATAACTAACTTCTAATTAGCTATGACAAAACTAACATTATATTAGTGGTAAAGCCTCATGCAGGAGTAATGCAGACGTTATAGGGAGTTTGTTTTCTTTACAAGTTTCCATTTAAATATCCTCCTACAAAAAAATACTTTCAATACACTTTTTTTTGCACTCCGCAGATTATTTTACGAATTCACGACAAATAATATAAAGATGGAATTCAAATGTGGGACGACCTACAAAATAAAATGTAACCAAATAAGCAAATATGTAATGTCAAATAAAAAAATAGAACAAATCTTTTTTATTGATAGTTTATGTTCAAAAGTAATTAGCTACAAGTTAGTTGACATCTAATGCAGAGGAAGATCTCACTATTTTGCGCCCATCGCCCTTCAAAGGTAGTTACGGCCAAAGGAAACAGTTAATAAATAGTTACTACAAGTCGACTGCTAGTTAGTTAATAGTTAGCTACAAACTAGTCCCATTTCCTGCAGGGTAGTGTGGTTCTCCTTGGCTGCTTTTAATGATGGTACAGATTGTTGGCGGCAACATTAATACAGTGTAAGAAAATTCCTTTTCTATAATTGTTTCCTTATATAAAAAGTGTCTTTTCAACCTTAGACTTTCCGAATTCGTTCAAAATATGCTCATTTAAAAACAATGGCCCGTCGTTATAGTCGAAAGTTAAAACGTCTTCTAGTTAAAATTAATCTTTAAGTTTAGAGCAGGCTTTAAGTTTTAGTCAGTTATAGACATGTTAGAGGCAGGTTTTTGCTAGAGTGACATAAAACGGGGCCATTAATATAAACTGAAAAAAGTAACCAATCGCATTTGGAAAACTTTGTTATTTTAGCAAGTTCACCCTGTGTCAGCAAACTGTAAGTAAATAACTAATTTTTGTAAAATATAATTTATTAATGTAAATAATTTAATTTTTATAGGAAGTGAGAAGAATTCGTGAAGTTCATTGGACTGCTGCTGAAAAGACCTGCTTGCGGTCCTCCTCTTTCATTTGAAAAGGATCTTGGCGTTCCTTGTATGTTTTCCTATTTCTGGTTGCGATTGTATCATCCAAAATCGCAAAATCTCGAAATATCCTTTGATTGGGAAGCATATTCTTCAAATTAAGACCACTTTTGTATTTTCTCCGCAAATTTCGATAGGAAAACGTCTACTTAGAGTACGCTTTTAAGATTTTAAAACCTCGTCAACCTCATTTTAAATTTAAAACGCCGTTTTAAAGTTAAATGGTCTTTTAATTTGACTATGACAGTGTTAAAAGGGTGTTTATCTTAATATACGATTTTAAATGTTAAAACCTGCCTCTAACTTGTCTATAACTACGGGCCAATCATTTCAGTGATCCTGCGGGGTTTTTAGACTTGGCGGCAATCCACTGTTTCTTTGATTCAATAGTGTTCGCTTTATTTTTGGAAACGAAACATGTTTTGCAAGTTCTGGATCATTTATACATTCTTTATCAAATATTTGCATAGTGAAATTGTTTTTGAATCTATGTCACGATTGCGTTATCAGGAATCTGAAATATTGTGGGACAGATACCTAATTTTGGTCAAAGAGTAGCATATCATCGTTTAAAGCACAAAACTGCGTATGAAGCTAATACAAAATCGCATAAGTGAGGTCGCATAAATTATTTTCGAGAGAGTAAAAACACTCATATTTCAAAATGGTTATCTTTTTTTATAAAGCAATCGCATTTCTGGATAGTATATTTCAGGACGTATGGATAAGGCTTGAGCAAAGAGCTTGTGTGAGCAAATCCAATTTTTGGCAAAATTGTCAGTTCCACGGTTTTGCAGACGGACGATACGCGGTTTTGTACTTTAAACGACGATATGTATGTAGTATGTGAGTTTCGTTGAAAAATAAAAGCATGTTCCAGCAACCCCACTGAAATTGATTTGGAAAGCATTTGTATAATGTCGTATGCTGGCCGTTAAGTTAGATAAGTGGCTTTTTGCAGTTTCTTAATGAATTCGTTTAGTTTGCCGAACATTCCTCGAGGTTTTCAAAGAAGTTATCGCAGAATGGCTCTTTTTGTACATAGAAGTCCATCTGTAGAGACTCAATTTTCTTTTGCTCATATCGCCAATCTCGTGTGAGGTATAATAACTCTCGGAAAAACTGTAGCGATTTTATTTAATTTTTCTGTATTTCCTTTGAAATTTCTGTATATTCCGGCATTTGTATTGATTTTGGGTTATGTTATGTTCACACATGAACAGCGGCAAAGTCGACAGAGAACATCGAAAATCCAGACAAATCCTCGATTTTCTTTTCTCCTTTGCCAACAGTACTTAACTCTGCAATAAAGTACATCAGGGTATTCTACTAAAAGGAAGTGTGAGCGCCTTGCATCCCAATATTTTAATATGCTATAAACCAGTGTTTTTATCTGCTAGCATGTTCACTGAGGTCATTGAGACATTGCGTTGTGCGACGTTTTCTGCAGCGATGACTACAATACATCACTACTAGAGCTGGAAAACAATCGACGGCACTATCGATATCGATCGATGTTTTCCAATTTTCCCCACTATCGATTTTTTTTCTGTCACTATCGATGATTTTTTTCCCATGTACACCATGAAGTATTACACATTATGCGGTTCTTTTTATGCATCCATTAAAGGGTTGACTTTCGTGAATCTTTTATAGCACTTAATAAATAATTGGCGAATATTTTAAAGAACTGAAAGTACCACCAATTTCAATAACCTCCTGGTAACCATTAAATTTGTACTTTCTATGGTAATTATTCAATAAATTTTTCCGCAGAGAGTTTGTCCAAATATTGATATTTTGGTCGTTTCAAGTAATGGTTTCTACATTTCATAATGGTCAAACCAGGAATCATACAAATATTAAATGTATAAAAATTTATATTTAAAACTGGACAAGTTATATCTACAAGGCCATCAAATATTTAGCCAAACACACAGTTGTTCTGGTTAAGACCGCATATGTTTTTATGTTTATATATTTAAAAACACTCTTGAAAGCCAGTTTTCTAAAGTTTAGCTTTTACCAATATGCATTACATTATATGTGATATCAGTCACTGTATAATATATTTTTACCAAATATTTTTACAATCCCACCCCAAAGGATATACATTTGTGTAGATTACTGGGGAAACATCGATAGTACATCGATGTTTTGCTTTGAAAACATCGAAAACATCGATGATCATAAATATAGATTGTTTTCCAGCTCTAATCACTACCACAACTACAAGATTGCGCCACCATATAACATCGCTAGCGGCTTTTTCAGCACCTGCATAAATACATACATGCTCATGTATGCGCTTGTACTGAGTAGAGGACCACTCCGCCTACCACACTTCCTCACTTATTCTCGTGTACGAACAGCTTATTTAATTTTTCGAGGGTTTTTTCCTTATTTACCGCCAAGTCTGCCTACATATCTGCGTGTACATGCTCATATGCCTTTGAAAAAAGAATGCGCGAACACTAGGGTGCCTTCGCCTTCTTTCGAAAACAGGGTTACAAGTGATTTGAAAAATACAAATTTGATTCCCTAGTTTCAAATCAAGAAACAACCGGATAAACCGGTTTTTTTACATATTTTCTATACAGGAACATTTACTGTTAATCAGAAAACACGACCATAGGAACAATATGACTCCCAAAAATAGGTAAAACTTTAGTTTTCAAACAAATAAGGAAAAAAATTCAGACTTAATGGGGTTCACCGATCCTAACAAGAACCTGTTGGTCGAGAAAAACTCTAACATGTAGAACAGATTGTATTAGGAATTAGGTTAGGCAGATGTGGCAGTCGGTCCAGTTACCAACTGACTTAGACCCTGTCTCTGAATTAGAAAACACCATCCGCTGAACCATGTATAGGACATATCTAGTCTTTCACCACCTTTGTCAACTATAACCCATTGAATTCCATCATCGGAGAACAACGCCACCTATCGCAGAGGAAGAGCTTCAGATACTTTGTCACAACTTCATTATGGATATCGTAGCAGGTTAAACTGTTCAGTCTAACTTGAAAAAGATGCCCCCCCAACACTAACCACCACCTTATATGCCCACTCCTATCTTGTCATCTAACATCCCTCTCCATATGGGCCAAAACTGTCGGTTCTGACCTTTTCCTGGGCCTGCCGTTAGATGAGAATGAAGTCGATACACTGTTTTAGACAAAATTTAATAAGCTGCTACAATAAATAGAACAGAGATTTTTTCGTTCGGTTTTCCGTTTATTTTTTAAGTATTTTTCTGCTGAGGAAAATTGTATAGTGTTCAGATATTAAATTAATAAAAAAAAATTTAGTTCTATTTTAAATAAAATAAATAACCAACTAGGTGAAAACTTGATTTATTCGATTGTCAATCACCCTAGGGCACACGTTTAAACCAACGGAAGTGCATAGAAACAAATGTAATATGAACGTATTACCAACGAAAATACACAAACGAGCCTACTTCCTCTCCTAATAGTCCCCGCCAATTTCATTGAGGTACACAGTGTTGCCGTTTTGGTTACGTTTAACCAATTTTGGTTATTTTTTTCTTGCCTGTGAAGTTGTTAACATCTTTCCCATTTTGGTTATTTTTAACATTTACTGTAGTTTCTAATTTTTGTATATGTACATACAATAATTAAATCTTTGAAAAATAGGATAAACAAATACATTTATTCTGCTCAATATAGTTATTTAACTAAAGTTATTACTACTAAAATGGCAACTCAAGATTCGACTTATGAAAGAACATGTAAAAGTTCGAGGGTGCAACTATTATCGGTTCGTGTCTTTAATAGATCGCGGTGAATTAATCGCCAAGTTTTTGAAACGGCACCGCAGTTACACCATTTCTATGTTCTTTGCACACACCTACATAGTATGTACCTGAAATGACATTTGAATAAACGAGAGTCATTAAAAAGGCGCGAAAAATTATTAGAATTCCGCGCAAAATTGGTGTTTCAAGTTAATTTATACGGGCTCAATTCTATGGATAAGTGAGCAAAAAATACACAATATTGGTTTTATTTTGCATAATATGTATTTCCAAAAAACTTTTAAATTAGGTTCGTTATAAGACATAGGCCAGCTACACCTGTCGAGGTTGAGGAGAGTAGCAGCAGCAGTGGCAGCCCCAGCAGTGAAACCAAGTGAGAATATTTGGAACCATTGTATTAATATTACTTACATATGTATGTATTTGTTTTATAATATACAGAATACATTATATACATGGTCGGCTAAAGACTACTTCAAATGAATACATACTCAGATAGTACATATATAAATACCTCGTATATGCGGAATCCAATACCACGTCATGTATGTACAATAAAAAAGGGATTTGGTAATTATTTTTCCATTACTGCTTACTTTATTAATTTAAGTTAAGATTATTAATGATAATCTTATAGCAAGTTCAAGGGAAATACCATTCCGCAGTTTTGAAAAAATCGGGTTTTCACGCTTTTGTAAAATTTATTTACCATCGTATACACGGTACTGCGTTTGGCGTATATTAGGTATTTCGCGCTGAGCGACGATATAGTTCAATACAGTCCAATTTTTAGTTGCTTAAGCTTAATTATAAATTATTTAAAATGTGATTGTTCACGCTGATTAGGTATTTCATTGATTCTTACAAAGAAGTTGGAAACTGTGTACCTATGTACTTGTTTAAAAACGTCATTTAGAGTCTGGTAATCTTTACGAAGATATTAACATACATATGCACCTAATACGGGAAGCCTGATTTTCTAAAATATGTATTTATATATACAGCGTGGCGACGAATAACTGTTACCCCGGTTTTTTTGAGAAATAAAAGGGTCCTTTATAGATTTTGCGAAAAAAGTATTTTATTGTCAATTTTCCACAGATTTTACTTTAGTTGTATTAATTAGTTATTAAATTTTAATCCCTATTTACATTTGCCAGCAGTTTAAACTTTGGGAGAAAAGTTCATTTGGCACGCAAGTCTTTTTCAGGTGTATTTTTTCTTAGGCTTTGTATAAAAAAATACAAAAAAGAAAAAACCTGTATAAGGTTGGTCGAATGAATGGCCATCCTAGTCACCAGTTCCGAGTTGATTCGATCTTTGAGTATGAGCCCTTATGTCGAACAAAAGCGGGAGTATAAGGGACTCAAAATGGACAAAATTTGCCTATGGTTACAGAAGATATG
>NW_023458570.1:3150567-3155513 GCF_013731165.1 Rhagoletis pomonella | reverse complement strand
ACTTTCAGTTATATTTCTTTTTTTTATTGCGGTGCAATAATTCCTTTTTGAGAATTGCATCGGGGCTGCAAATGTCGGATATATCCTCCTGATTTTCATCTTCACAATCTAGCATCATGGCAAGATCGTTGTTTAAACACCGTTGTGTTCCATTTCGTTGCTTCAGAAATTGGAGAACCTGTTACGTCATCAGCGTTTTTTCGATTTTAGTTTTTGTAACTCATTTTTAATCTTGTCGTTTGTGACTGGTTTGAAAAATTTGTACTTATAGCGAGGTTGTGAATGGGTGGATATAGCAAATAAATTGCTATTTCCTAGGAATGAAAATTTCGAAAAAAATTCTGTTTTGAAAGTCGTGCTTGCCAGCAGAATTTGTTTAAGATCTGGTTATTTTGTTAAAAAGGTACCCCGTTTTTATAATAACTCGAATTATTGGAATCACGTACGATAAAGGTCTCAGATCTGCTTAGTTCCCGGGTGACTTCTTGGAAAGGTTGACCTGTAATGCATAGCTTGTAATTACTTTTTTTTATTAGTTTGCAGAGCTCGGCTTTTCCTAGTTGCAGGCAGTCACAATTAATTACTCACCGCTGGCGGTACCATAAGCCATCAAATCTGTTTTGTTGTTCCATTCCATGCGCTCAATGTGTTTTGACATTTTGAGGCAAATAAACGCAAATTTTCAACATATCGTTAATACTATATTAAAACGGCATATTTCACATTGTCGCTGAAATGAAAAAAAACCACAACTAACTAAATTTTTGTATTGCCTAAAACGATATGGGGACTTATGATTCGATGAAATGCATCATAACCAATCAAAAAGTAAATTTTGAATTTTTAATAAGTTACGGCTTTTTGTATTTCAGCGACGATGTGAGTTAAGCCCTTTCCATACTATACTAACGATATATTATATGCAAAGTCCTACTCCTTAATAGATATAAAATTCACCTTGAATTAATTCTTATGTAATTTGTGAACTTGGCTGTCAACTTTTTCACATTCCATTTTATCATTACAGTATATTTTGCTTTGCTGCCTTTATGCTTAAGTGCACATTTAAGATACCTACCCCAAAATGCGCATCTGAGACATTATTTTTAACATTTATAAGGAAACTGCTCCGATAGATGCATTCAACATACCTGTACATTGGCGATAGCTGCCTTCAAAATTGTGCAACTAGTATCAATTATCAAAGAAAGTATTACGTTTACCTGCACTGGCCTACAATTACCTAATTTTACAAGCTTTTATTTATTTTACTCATATCGCAGAACAACGGAAATGGCTATCAATTTTTCTAGTTATATAGATAATAAGATAACATTCGAAAAAAAAATCGCTTGCATTATTTTCTACGTGATAAGTGCTTCTTCATTATTTGGTTTCATAGGGATTCGGATACCTTCCTCATTGAAGTAGTAAAGAAAATTCGCTTAAGTGCCTTTTTCGGTTAGGTGCACAAGTTTTTCGTGCATAGAAGGATGTGCAGCTAAGCAAAATATACTGTATTTCGATGCGTGCTAATTTTGAAGATTTACACACAATTAAAATAAATGTTTTTGTTTTCGAGCTGAAAGACTAATAAAAGGAAGCACGGAACTTAAGCATAATAAGTTTTGTGAGAAAAAAATAATTACACTTTTCTAAGAAAAAGTGGAAAAAACTAGCGATGAATCCAGTTTTTTCAACAGAGCTTTTACAAATAATATTCGATAGTTACATAATTCTTACCTAATTATAGGTAATCTTTTAACGCGCAAATAGTCGACTCTCTGTATAGCCAGCCGTTGAACACTTCCGCTGGAAATACCTACTATTATCTTACTCTTTGACTCTAAAGTAGCATGTCCACAGGCAAAAAATGTTGGGTACAATTTTTTTTTTACCTGATATATGTACGTTTTATCAGTGCACTTGCACAATATTCGCATTTGCAAAAGCTCCGCATTGATTATTGCCAATGCGAAAGCGAATGCGAATGTTAAAATTTATGCGGAAGTTCCGTGGTTGCGAATGCGAATATTCGCAACAACCCTGGTACATACTACGTCCATAAGTCAGTGGAAGGCATTTTTGGTTTTCTTATTCATGCGTGAATAGGTTGTATTTCGATGCCAACGTCGCTGCCAAACGACGTATACACACGTATACCAAATAAGCTACCCTGCAAAAATTTGAGGACCAGGTGGTCCACTGGGTCGTAGTTTTAAAGTATGAGCAAAAGGACCAGGTTGCATACTAGTAACTTGTTATGCTGACCTGGTCCACTTCAAACGTAAAAAACTGATATATGTGTTGAACACCACCTCTTCGTGGCCGATCGTCAATATGATTAGGTTGCCGAATGTGCCATTGTCCAAAAGGAATAGTTGTCTAGGTGGTCCCATGTTATGCAGTGGTGGACCAGAAGTGGTCCCATGTTATGCAGCATTAGACCAGAGGTAGTCACGTCCAATGACATCGCAATGTTAATGTAACCATATTTTTTACATATATTTGGACCATTTTGGTTACTAGTGTTGGTTACAAGGTAGTGTGGTCCTGTACTATTATTTAACCTAGTCCCACTTTTTGCAGGGTACTTCGTGTTGCACACGTTTGGCAGAGCAAATTAAAGCAATAAGATTGCGCTACAACACACATCACGCAATGTGTAATAGTGTGAGTTCGCCTGCCACTGATGTACACTGAGAGAAAAATCAACCAAAAATTTGTTAATATTACCAAATTCAAACTTGAAAAGGAATCAATGTGATTTTTGGTTAATATTAACAATGCCTTGGTTGCTATTTTCAACAGCGATTTGGTAATATTAATTACAATTTGGTTTACATTAACCAAGCTTTTGGTTGGCGATTTTTCGTTTGAATACATTTATGTTCTGCACTTCACAGATGCTTTTTCATAATTCGGAGATACACAACAAAAATGTTTATTATCATTCTAACATGTTGCCTCTGACGGGATTAGCAAATAACAGCAAGCATCTCTCCACACTCAGCTACAGTAGCGTTATAAATCTGCCTTCGAATGTTCAACTTGAATCAATTTTCTGCGTCGTTTGATTTGGTTCTGCACTTCGCAGAGGCTTTTTCGTAATTAAGAAAAACCAAAAACCGAAAAAAATAAAATGTATAAATCGTGCTGACTGTATTTGTACTGCTGGAAGCCAACAAATAACAGCAAGCGCCTCTGCTCGTTCAGCCACTGCCGTACATACGAATTTGTTCTCAAATGTTCAACTTGAATCACACTTCTTACAATCGGCTTATTGACCATGAAAATATCAAACCAAAAATTGGTTGAAAAACCCATTGTGCTTTTGCTCCGTGTAAGTGCAATCATACTGTGCAAAAATCGCTGTGCTAATATTTGTAGGAAAAACGTAAATTAGTTATTTTAAGCAAAAAAAAACAGGTTGCAAGTGTAAATTTTAAACAATTTACAAAAACAAGGAGTATTCGAAATCTTCGAGTTATCAAAATTTTGAGTTTTTTAATTCGATTTCTTAGAAAAATTTAGAGTATGCGCTTTTGTAGTCGATTAAGTTTTAGTAAAAATTACAAGTTGGAAGTAGCTAGGGCTTACGGGGGATTTTTGGCAATTTTTTTTTCCGATAGTATCGCGATAGTGGTGTCAAATTTAAACTATCGATACTATCGACAGTGCCATCGATAGTTTTGCAGCTCTACATCAGAGTAGCACAAAACTTCTCCAAGGGATTATTCCATGAGTACCTACCTCTTTGGCAACACTTCAGCTCTGTATTAAGATGAAATTAGTCAAGAACGTAAGCCTACCGGAACCTAAACCCGAGTCAGCTGACAGGATCTGTCTTACCAGAGCGCCATGTAAATGAAAACTCAACACCGCAAAAGAGTTATAAGTTCCTATTCAAAGTACGTTTAAAATATTTGAAATTTACTATCGAATAAGGTTTTTTGTTGAAAAACAAGTAGTTTATATTAATCTAATCTAATAATTAATTAATCTAATTAATGAGTGGCAACACTGTAGTAAGCAACACTGAGGGATCCAGTAATCGACAAAATTCTGCGTATACAGACAGCGTTTAAGCATAAGTTCTGCGTTCTTGACTAATTTCACCTTTAGTGTGACATGAGTTGGTCTGCTACTGCATTACAGAGGAGCATTTTGTAAGTACTCTGATATGGCAAAAATAGACGACAGGGTCCGACGACTTTTGCAGGGATATGACTCATGCATTTCCACTCTGTCACTGTGATATTGCCTTTGAATTGATGTTTTTTTTCGCTTGTACTGTTGTTGTTCGCTGCACCAGCATGAGGGCAATCACTCGACAGCGTACGCATCATTATTCTTGTCTGTCATCATTTCTCCCCTTCTATAGTCTATCCGACTCCTTACCATCTCTCTGCCGCCTTCAGCTACCCTTATGTTCATTTCTTTGGTTGCTACTTTTGGTAACATCGCATTTTGTCTTTGTGCTTTGTATTTTGCAGTACTGTTTTCAACTTTTCCTTTTGGGGTTGCGATGTTTTATTGATTTTTTCTATCTTTACTTTAGTTGTTTGCTGGTTTTTCATTATGGACGATTCTGTATTCTGTGTACTCAGTTTTGGAATTTTGTGATGTGCAACACCAGCAATAAACAAATTAAAGCCTAAAAGATTTGATTGAAATTTTCTTTTAAAAAGGATTTCGGGACCTAGGTATAGGGCATTGGAATCTTTCTTAGTAACATATAGTAAAATTAAACAACGATTTTTACTCGTTTCTTTCCAAAATCGAGTTGAGTGTGTTCAAAGAACCATGACACTGAAATCCCTCTGGAAGTTGTGCTGAACCAACTTTTCAAACGTCAACAGTACAATCTATTTTCATTATAGTTTATTACTCTGCCCTCAAAACTGTTTTATCAAAAATGTTATTTCCAGCTTTTAGCCGTTTTT
>NW_023458570.1:3147899-3150467 GCF_013731165.1 Rhagoletis pomonella | reverse complement strand
TTTTTCGGTAGATTATCGCTGCCCAGCAAACATTTTTCCAACTTTGGTAACCGCTTTGATTTGTGTTCAGTTAAAAAATGCATTACAAATATCCTTACAGGGTTGCGTGCTTTGAAATCCGCTTTTAATTACGAAAAATATTTGACGTGTGATTAGATTCGGCGATCAAATAGGTTAAGTTGGGTTAGGTAAGGTGGCAGCCCGTGTAACCGGAGCTCACTTAGACAATTTGAGATTGTCCTTTGTGCTACCACAATTCTGAACGGCACCCTAACCTTTATCGATAAAACGCCCCGAGCCGATTATGTATTTACGAATTCGGTTGATTTCAACGCCCCAGAGCTCCTCGGGGCTATTTAGGATGTGAGTTAGGGATTCAAGTCAAAAAAAGACATCGATGTTTTTTTCGATTTGATGCATCGAAATATAGCACCGATCCATATCGATATTTTCGATGCATCGAATGTTTTTTTTGATTAAAAATATACAACAAGAGAATAAAATAACAAGAAATGTATTTAGTGATTTAAATAGTTAAAAATTCCAGTTTTTCCAGTTCTTTTCAGAAGCCTTCGAAAAAAGTTTTCGGAAGGTACTGAAGTGGCGACAGTTGTTAAATGTTTATAAGCATAATGAAATGATATAAAGTGGTGCACTGGCACTGTATTTTGGTGCACTTATTTGACAATTTATTATCATAATTTTTTCTTTTGTTTGACTTTTATGTTAACCCTTTTGAGGGAGAAATTATGAAGTTTCTTTGATTTACATTGCCGCTTGCTCAAAAACACTCATATTTAATGTTGCAGTACTGATGTTTTCAGTCCCTCAGGATGAGGATCTAAATCGAAATCGGGCTGAGGTATGCAACAAAACCACGGGCCAGAATTGGAAAAAGCCAAAATGACAAACTCAAATTTTTCTTTGAAATAACCATCAAACCAGCTTTACTTTATATTATTTCACTATGTTGATAAGCTGGGCATCTGAGAAGGTAATGTTGATGTAATTCCAATCCGTCATCTTTCAGGCAATTGCGACATCCGGGTTCCGGTAGTATGTTCAGCCTTACTGCGTGAATACCGATCTGGCAGTGACCCGGTAAAACCCCCACCAGAAGTGAGAGCTGTGGCTTTGTGAGTGTGAGGAGTGCCCTCGAACGCCCCGGTCCACCCTCGGCCAGAAAGGTCTTGTGATCGCACATGTCGTGGCTTTCGCCCAGGGCTCACTGAGCTGACATGAGGCCCATCTATTCAAGAGTGCACCACAAGCGATCAATGGAACCCCCAGCCGCTCTTTATCCGGCTATAGCGTTTCACTAGTACCTTCCCTGGCCAATTCGTCAGCCACACAGTTCCTCTCAATGTCGCTGTGACTCGGAACCCAAATAAGCCTAATACAGATGCGATCGAAAGAGACAGCAGACATTTCTTAACCAAGTTATAGCGCACCTCCAACGAACTCAAGGTCCTGATAACCGCTTGGCTATCAGATAATAAGCTCACTTCCTTGACTGTTATAATGCTCCTTAGCAGTGAATCCACCGCCTCCTTGATTGCAGCTACTTCCGCCTGGAATACACTGCAGAAGTCCGGGAGCCTGAACTTAGTGCGATGGTAAGCTCTCGACAGAATACCCAACCACCAACCCAGCCGTCCAGTTTCGTTCACCGCACTCCTCGACAGAGCAGAAACTCCTAGGAGCAATATAGGTGGTGCAGTAATCCGTACGATCCGGGATGAAATCGAAGCCCCCCAGCCCCTAAGTTGGTCAACCAACCGGTTTCACTGAGTCTAATAGCAGTTCGCGCCGCGACAATTCGGCCTGCAAGTCGAGAGGTCCTACGTTTAGCATTACGTTTAGTGTTAATGTGGGCAAAACCAATTAATGCAGCCCGTTGTATGCGCTCCACATGCTTAGCTAGTGTAGCCTTTTCCAGTGAGTTCCACCAGACTAGGGCGCCATAAAACATAATTGGCTTGACTACGGTATCGTAGAGCCAATAGACAACTTTTGGCGTAATACCAATAGCTCCCCTACTGCAATATAAGGCCACTGATGCCTTCTTTGCCCTTTCCTCGATGTTTGGCCTCTAAGACAACTTCCTCTCTAGGATCAAAAGCAAGTACTTGGCTCTGTCAGACAGCTGAAAACGCAGACCTCCAACCGAGGGCAGAATAACGGCGCGGATTTGGTATTTTCTAGTGAATCAAATAAGAAATAAGATTTATTTGTGATCTGATTCATTGGAAAAATAAGAGATAGGCCTACCTATTAATAATAATAATTAGGGCAACCAAAACTGTGCCGTTAAAACATGATTTTAAGAGCTTAAAATATGTACGATAAAATAAGAAATATACATAAACATGCACGAATGATATCAAATTTTTGCTTAAAATATGCATTTAAAAAATAAAATAAATAAAATTTTCTTGTGTAAAAATGAATTCAATTTTATTAAAAAATGTACAAAAACACTTATAAAAGTAAAATATTACACATTCGGAGCGTATTCACTTACACATGTATAGAAATAAAATTGTAAATTTAACTTAAATATTTTTT
>NW_023458570.1:3139677-3147799 GCF_013731165.1 Rhagoletis pomonella | reverse complement strand
TATACGATTATCGATGCAAAGAATCAAATTAGTGCCATTCATAAAACATCGCAAAGTGGCATTTTTAGCGAAATGACAACGTTGCGAACAAAGTTGTATGAACGACCTATCGTAACTCCGGACTAGGCATGTTGCGAATGTGGAATTTTAGAAATCTGCGGATGCGAATGCGGATGTCAAATATTTTTATACCCCAGCGCACTTGTGCACAAGGGTATATTAACTTTGTTCGCATAACGGTTGTTTGTAACAGCCAAAACGAATCGAGATAGATATCGACAAATGTATACATAAATGATCCGGCTGAAAAGAGAAGTCGATAACTCGAGCAAAAATTGAGATATCTCCACGAAAATTGGTTTGTAGGTTACCCCTTATCCAAGGTGGGTTGCTATTGAAAATGGGCGAAATAGGACTGTACCCGCGCCCCTTCCCATATAACGGTATTTTGGAAAAATGCATAAACTTCGATATTTCAGTAAATATTAGATGCACATTGTTGAAAATAAGTATGTGGAGTAGAATTGTGGTAAAAAATAATATTCTCATGAAAATTTTGGAAAATGGGCGTGACCCCGCCCACTTATGATGAAATGCTGTATCTCAGTAGCCGCTTCACCAATCCTTACCAAACTCGGTGCGCGGCTTCAGTAGGGTCTAGCTAAGAAATCTGTTGAATATTTTCGCAATCCGCCATCGTTGTATTTGTAATCGAATTTCAGAAAACAATTTTCGTAGCGTTTTTGATGTTTTTCCGTTTTCTTTACATCGTCTTCTATCGCTTCGGGATTACTTTTTTAGAAATTTGATGTGTTTTATGAGCGATTTTAACCCTGGACGTGCTTCGTTAGTCGATTCGACTAACAAAAATCGTGTTTCGCTTAGTACCTCTCTCTGAAGTCATTTACCATTTTGTTTATTATATGTAACAGAGAAAATAATATGTATTTAATATTTTGTTTATGTGTTTGAAAAACTATAAAGAACTAAAATTTATAAAATGTATTTTCGTTTTTAACTCTTTTATGTTTGTTATTTCAATTCAATGTTGGTGTTAGTCGTTTCGACTAACAAACCCGCAGACAGGGTCAAAAGAGCGAAGCACTTCCAGGGTTAATTTTAAGTGAAGTGCGTTGTGATTGGAACAAGTTTATGCGTTTGTTTGGTCTGCCAAAAGTCTAAATTTTCCTGAAAAGTGGGTGCACATTCGTGGTCAGAACATAGGCATTGAAAAATCGGCCCGTGCTGATTATATGCGATTGTAAAACACTTTCAATCATGAAAACCATATTTTCTGAACTTTTTTTGCTAATTGTCATCAAATTTCACTTTTTATATTTTATACATATATGTAAATATATAATAGTTCTATATTGGTAGTAAGCTAACTTCTCAATGTGTAAGCATTCTGAAATCAAGGCGAGGCAGTCTAGAACCGTTTTTGTGAATGTATTGTGTACGTGAGTGACGTTTTTGTACATGTATTGTGCACATGTTTATTTATAAACGTATGTGTTCCTTTTCTGTCGAACGTGATTATTGATATATCTGTACTGCATCATTAAGAGAAATAGAGATTGCGCCCATCGCGGTGCCACTAATCCGCTCTTTGTGAATTTGACAGAAGCAGCTGTGTGTGTGACGTCATCTTGGTGCAATTGTTGATTGAGGAAAACCAAATAACGATTTAACTGGGTACGTTTTAAATATTTGTCCAATGATTTCGGGCTATTGTTTCCGAATGGGTAACCCGATCCAAAAAATTTTACACACACTTCTAGTTAAGTGTCTGCACTTTATTGTAGAACCAAATTTTGTAATTTGCGGTCACTAATTTATTAATAAATTCGGTCGGAAAAATGCACTTTTTTGTGAATTTCGGAGTAAGTGCTACGTAAATATACTGTCGATGGCGTAGCCGGAGTCATATTAACAATAAATTTTAAATACCTTTGACAATAGAAAGGTGTTGTGCACAAAAATACTGTTTATCGTGTTTACATTTCCGGTCTCATATGGCTAATTTTAGACCATATTCCAATGGGTCCCCAAGGGTATATGGAAGGTTTCGAGGGATCAGGTGTGACTTTTTACAAAGTATGAACTGTGCAGTTTCTAGTGAGTTAGATATCAAGACCCGCGTCCCCTCCGCCCACTAACCCAAAAACAGTGGGCAAATAACTAAACATTTTCAATTTAACTATTTGTGCGTTAATATTTCTGCGTAGTTTTACGCAACTATTGAAACATAGCAAGGCAAAATGAAGTGTGCAGTGGCAAATTGTGAAAGTGAAAACAAAAGGCAAGCTTGCGTTATAAGTAAGTTTTTTTTTTGTACATATCCAACATCCTGCATGTGCTGAAAATCGCTAAAATGCTAAAGGGCTACATGCCCAAAATCATTGCTACGTGTTCCTTCCTATTTAATTAAACTTTGTATACTCATTAATTCCTGCAAAATTGGACTATTTAATATTGATATTTACATATTCTTTCGCATTGTTTACATATTTTCCTATGCCTTTTGGCATTTCTCTCTCGCAATTGCACCAAGATGACGTCGCGCAAAAATTACGCTCAAAAATCCTCTCTCATGGGTGCAAGAAATTTACTTTTTTGATTCTTTTCCGATTGTGTGATCTTGTTAGTTGGTCAATACTGGAGCAGGCTAGTTGTCTGTAGCTAATATGCCATATGCAGATTAAAAGATTAAACTTAATGTGTTGCCACGAAATCATAAAAGTCTTAAGGTGGGAAGAGTTACCGTCAACTTGTTTGAGAATTAAAATGTATCACAATTTATACTAAGCTAAAAATAAAAGTATGCGCGCGATTAGTGCGCTATGTAAAATGGCGTTGAGCAATACCACCAGCTCTGGCGAAATTGGGAAGGACCTCTCCGCATAATACTTTACAAGCGCGTACGATCGATAAAAACAAGGGCTGCGTCTGCGCGCGATTAGTGCATTTGTACAGATAAACATGTACCATGTATGTGTGTATGGGTTGTCACCGCTGTGCATGCTTTGTATATGTAGCCGGCCAAACCCGATCTTGGGGCAAACTAGTTTTTCCTGGGCGAAACTAGTTCTATCTAGATCCGATACATCAGTCTAAATAATGCGAAATCAAGTTGGACTCAACAATATTGTGGACTACGTAGTTGGAGTTGGACTGATGATGGGTTATTTTTTTGAAGCGCGGCCGAAGGCCGCTTACGCAGAGAGCAGTTCTGCTCAAAAATACTGTAGCGCCTGATCTAGTTTAGCCTAGTTAAAACTAGTTTGTCCTAAGATCGGGTTTGGCCGGTAACATATAGAAAGCATGCACAGCGGTGACAACCCATACACACATACATGGTACATGTTTATCTGTACAAATGCACTAATCGCGCGCAGACGCAGCCCTTGTTTTTATCGATCGTACGCGCTTGTAAAGTATTATGCGGAGAGGTCCTTCCCAATTTCGCCAGAGCTGGTGGTATTGCTCAACGCCATTTTACATAGCCGTATTAGTTTCGCAAGGATACCAAATTCAGACATCGCGGCATAAAGACAACTTCATTTCGTGCTGTCGAAAGCGGCTTTGAAATCGACAAGTGTGTAGATGGTGCGTGCCGAGCCTATTCTCGCGGGTATTTTCCAAGATTTATCTATGGTCTATCTATGGAGGATTTGCCAGGTCTAAAGCCGCACTGATAAGATCGGATGAGTTCGTTGCCGGTAGGCTTCAGTCTTTCGCACAATACACTCGATAAGATCTTGTAACCTATGCTTAGATGGGCGGTCCCGCGGTAGTTGGCACGTATGGCAGGGTCGCCTTTCTTGTGGATTGGGCAAAGCACACTTAAATTTCAGTTGTCGGACATGCGCTCATCTGACCATATTCTGCATGAGAGCTCGCCTCCCTCCCCAGTTCCCTATAACGGTCCCGCATTCCTTGCGTTGCGCCCGATCGCAGTGTGGCCCTGTAGGCGGCATCTTTTTTTCTGTAACTTCTTGACGCTCCTCATCGTACCAGGGGCGCTACTCTGAATTGCGATGCGAAAGAGAAATGCGATGCGATAGGCAATCGCCACAGCGTATTACTTACGAGTAAGTTACGATGTATTTGCCTATCGCATCGCATTTCTTTTTCGCATTGCATTCCAGAGTAGCCCCCCGGTTGTTGTTTCGGGCTCGCTGAAATCCAACTGTTACTTCGGCGGTGGTGCTTAATGAGCGGGAAATGTGGCACCACTGCCCGCGTGCTCGCAGAGAGCAGGTGTGTGAGTAGTGTTTCGAATAAATTGGCCGTCTGTTGTGATTGCAGCCATTCGACGTTAAGCTTTCCTTGCATTGTTGGGCGCATATTTTTTGCTGCAAAGAGGCGAGTGCGCATCTTGACTGCAACAAGAGTCTAGAGAGAGAGTCCGAGTCTATGTTCTCCTTCTCACTTTAGCTCACTCACAACCGGGTGAGCTGCGATCTGAACCGTGCGCACAATAATCACTTCTGGCCACTCCCAGGTGAATGGCAGTCAAATGCTTTCGCCTTCTGCGCACGGCACATCCCATACAGACTGAATTTTTTATACTACCCCCTGTTAGAAAATTAATTTCAATTCAAAGTATTTGATAAGTTAAACGAATTATTACAATATGGATATGAAGTGGTGATTCTTAGGAACAAAAGTGTCATAACGGGTTTTACAGATAATTGCATGATCTAACCCTTTGTCGAACCTTTTTTTGTGATAAACATTACTGTTTAGCTGAAAAATGGTAAAAATCAATTTATATGACCTTTGACCTTGAATATATATTTTTTTTCAGATATGAGATCGATGAGCACTTTTCTGGGGTGAAATAAGACAAATGAAATAAGACAAACGGCAATAACGCAAAATTTGCTTTATTTCACTTTTAAATGGGAGATAATATCAAAATTTTGCCTTATTTCCCATTGCTTATTTATACTATGTATTTGTTTACTGACAATAGCAAAAACAACTTTGTTTATTCAAAAAATACAATTAAACAAAAAATGTGATATAATTCATATGAAGAAAGTAATATTCACAAAATATTTTTGCGTGTGAAAATTTAAAAAAAATATAGCGAAAGCGTCTTTAATAACTGATCGGCAAATTGGACATAGCGCTTTTGTGTGAATTTTATTTGCATGCTCTTTTATATGTTGAAAACATTGCTGGCAAACCTAAAAATGTTTGCATGGATCCAACAAAAGTTGCCGTTCCTGTTCGCAGCATATATCTAACACAGAGAATATTGCTTTGAGTTTTATCTTCAGTTGAAATTTCTGCATTATTATCATTTGCTTCGCTAATATTTCCAATTAGTAACACAGGCCGAAAAAATTTCATTAAATTTTCTAACCAAGAATCAGACTATTCTTTTCCGAAGGTCTTTGACGTGCTGAATTCGAATCTGACCCCAAAATAGCCCAATCACGTCAGGTTTTCGAGATATTCTAACCTAAAAGTACAAAATGACACGGTTTTTGGGTACATTTGAGCTCCTGTAATACGATGAAAAACTTTTTTTTCAGAAAGATTATCTCGTTATCTAAAAGTACTGCAAAATTCACTTTAAAGCTTTAAAAAATCTTTATTTGTCACCGAGAAGTCGTCTGTTGAATTTACTGAGTTTAGTAAATTCGTTGATATTCTGAAAATGAGCAGTATTGGATAAAACTCAGTAAATTCAACAGACGACTTCTCGGTGACAAATAAAGATTTTTTAAAGCTTTAAAATTAATTTTGGAGGAGAGGAGTAGTACTTTTAGATAATGAGATGATCTTTCTAAAAAACTAAAATTTCATCGTGTTACAGGAGCTCAAATGTTCCCAAAAACCGTGTCATTTTGTACTTTTAGGTTAGAATATCTCGAAAACCTGACGTGATTGGCCTATTCTGGGGTCAAATTCGAATTCAGCACGTCAAATACCTTCGGAAAAGTATAGTCCGATTCTTGGTTAGAAAACCTTGTTGGCCTGTGTAACAATAGATTGGCGCTTACACACTATGTTAATGTTTGGGCAAGCTTTTCCTCCGATTTGTGGCGTGCGCCTTGATGTTGCCACACAAAGGGGAGGTCCTACAGTTTACGCCGACTCCGAACGGCGATTGTAGTGATGTGCTGAGTCAATACTTTGTGCCGATTTAAAAAGTATCCAATACTCTCGATACTTGGTAACGAAACATTTAGGTTTCGAATAAAAGGGGGCGGGGGAGACTCGCCTATCAAAACCCGAATGTAGGAGCCAATAGAGCTTTTCGTCACTAGACAGGAATAAAGGCGCGCTAGTGTTTCGATGGCGAAAAAAGACGCATACAAAAATTTTACGAAAAAAGGCGCTTAAGAAAAACTTCTGCGAAGAAAGACGCCTAACCTAGTTGACGGCGAAGAAAGACGCCCACTATTCCCCAAAAACTATTAACGGAATGTACATACTATTACACCCGCAAACATAGTTGACCGCGAAAATAAGTTTACGCGGCCTTCTTCGCCGTCAAATATTTTAACGCGTCTTTCTTCGCCGTAAACTATGTTAAGAGTGTTTATTCGCTGAAGTTTTTTTTATGCCCCTTTTTTCGCGCGGTTAACTTTTGAGCTCGCGTTTTTATTCGTGTCTAGTGACGTTTTAATACTGATTCAAATGAAAGATGTATATAGTATGTCGGTTCGAGCCATAATGCAGAGAAACTCTTACTTGTTTGAAGCACTTTTGTTCCAGTTGAATCGGACGATACCATTTTTGTAGGCTTGGGGCAGATTCTGTAAACAGTTATCGATAATTTTAGAATCGGTATCGGTTTTGTTGACGTATGATATGAAATATTTTTACGTAAACAAGTGCGATATCGATCCGAAACTTGTGGCTAACTGATTACAGAATCTCCCCCTGAAAGGCTTCTTCATCCGTCAAATAATTTTTCTTGAACCTTGGATCGACTAAGGTCAAAACTGATAACACAATATTTCTCTGTTGCGATAAGTTCAAGTGTTTTAGCCGATATCATATAAATTAGAAATTAAAGTTTTTTCTAAACTTGAAATGCATATAATGGCGAACGTTTAATGTAAAGAATCGATATCGGGTACCGAAAAGAAAGTATTGGGAGTGTTGGGTACCGACAATTCAGCACATCACTAAAAAAACAGTCGCAAGTTTGCATTGCCTGCCGAGGGGCGACTGCTGTTAAGAAAAAACTTTTTTTCTAAATTTTTTGTGATGTTGCTTTGACTAGGGCTTGAACGGAGACACTGCGGAGGGACAGCGCGCACTGCTAACCGCTACACCACAGCGACCGCCCAATTACTTGGACATTAAAAAGCAGTTTCAGAAGTGAACTAGTGTCATTTTATTATTCTTTTTTCTAAATGGTGCGACGTCGAACGCGGACCGCTGGGCACTTTCAAAATTGTATACATACTTACAAAACCGTCCATTTAACTCGTTCATGTACTACTTTTTATCAAATGTAACTGGGTGGCGATGACCTACATATGTTTGTGCACTATTTTGCTTTATTACTCAATTGTAAAGTTTAAAAGTTGGTCTTATTGCTCAACGAGAAATGAAATAAAGCAAATTTATAAATTATGGAAAAATTGTGGTACTTACAGTATAGAATTTTTTTTATTTTTTTTTATTGAAAAATCCCCATCTCAAAAAATTTACCCATATATTTATGTATATTCAATACTTACAAAGCTTTAATTTTTTCATATTGGTATTTACGATTTCTTTTTTCATATTTGCACAGAAAGTAGATCATTTCATTTAGATACTTTACTGTATTCCCAACAGATATATTTACACTAACTGAAGACCAACAAATGCTGCAATGGCAACAGAAAAATTGGTCTACATTGCAAAGGTAGCAAAAAATAAATAAATGCTTTTTGCATGTATTAATATACATACATATATATGAAGATACTTAAGTACACTTAGGTCTTTTCTTATGCGGTACATGCGTTCCTCAGAAAGCCGCATAAAAAAGTTCTTTACTTTCATACAAAAACAGGGGACGCGTTCAAGCATTTTTCAAAACCGCATAAATTCGGATCTTCTTCTTCTTAATTGGCGCTGTAACCGCCTAAGCGATTTTGGC
>NW_023458570.1:3107281-3139577 GCF_013731165.1 Rhagoletis pomonella | reverse complement strand
GCGTAATCGCTATACGTACCTCGTCATAGTCAGGCGGTGGGACAGCTTTTTTTCATAATTTCAGATATTCCATATAAAAACTTCTAAAAAACCCGCATAAATCATCCAGAGGCAATATTAAGCAAAACAAAAATAATTTATTTCTTCACTTCACCACTTATTATTCCATGTAAAACTGAACATTAATGAAATAAATAAAATTGTATCTGTATTTTAACCAAAAACGAAAAATACCGCAATGAATACATTAATTATGTAGGAATACAAAGACACACTATTTATCGGAAGCATTGACTTTTACGCATTGAAAAAAAGTAATAAAAAAAGCAAAATCGCTACAGCGAAAAAATGGTTTAAAAAACCGCATAAATTCAAATCCGCATAAAAGGAGACCTAAGTGTAATTGAAATGTATGGCTATTGCGTGAGTGGAATGCATTTACACAAATGTTGCTTGCAGCAAATGATATCAAGCAATGAATTCGAAGCGACAGGCGATGTAATAAAATACGAGTGACACGAATTGAATTGGTTCAATAATTTTTGCATACTCATTTAGTACCTTCTTGTTTAAAATAATTCATGCGGGGCTTAATGAAAATACACAGATAGTGATTACAAAAATATAGGGTGCTGCATTTCAGAAAATCATTGAACGGGCACAGACCAAGCCGAGGGATGCGGTCCGCCCGCTAGGTGGCATGAGCGACAAGGTTTTTAGCGGTAAACATTGTCGTGGACAACGGAGCTTTGTAGTTGCAACGACTAATATCATTACCAGCAGCCGTTCAATGGCCTTCTCGCTCTCTTGATGTAAGTTCCTGCGACTTTTTCATTGGGATATCTCAAGGAAGAGATTTTTAAACATCTCCCTTGAACCCCGTAAGCAGTGTTGCTGGTTTAGCCGTTTTTCGGTTAGATTTAGTTAGTTGCGACAGCAATAAGCCGGAGAAAAGTCGGTTTAGCCCGCAGCCGATTTGTTAGCCGTTTTGCAAAAAAAAAAGCCGTTTTTAGCCGATTTTGCTAATTGCCTTATATGCTTAAAATTCAAACATATAGATTTCCATTTTTACAAAATCTACTACAAATGGATACTAGCCTTATGTCGTAGAAAATTGTTGCTTTGTTGAACTCAGCCAAAATCGCTTAGGCGGTTACAGCTCCAAATAAAAAAGAAGAAGATTATATGTAAATACATTAGGATGGTCCAAAAACAGTAAAGTCGGAATTGTTACGCTCTCACCGTCTAGGATTGTTCTATATCGAAAAAAAGTATACACCTCTTTTCTTATTTTGAAATCAAAAAATATTTAGAGGTCGCTTAAAGCGCTCAAAGTTTTCCATGTATTTTAGATGGGGAAAAAACAACTTTTCGTAGAAATAGTATAGAATTCTTAAAAACCCATATTTTTCTATCGGAAAACTCTGTTTCTCTCTAAAAGATTCCGAGTAATAATACTCAATTGTTTATAGGTCCGCCAAAAACCCACGAAAACCCCGCAATACCGAAAATCCCGAAATAGTTCCCAGGTTGAGTCTCTTTCTTTATAATTACCTTTATTTTAATGTTTCTTCCTTTATCTTCATCTTTACTCACCCTCACCTTTTTCTTAATATTTATCTTTATCATCCTTATGTTTATCATTTTCTACATCTACATATTCCCCTTCACCCTTGCCCTTATATAAGTAAAATTTTTAAATTTACCTTGATCTTAATTTTTGCATTTAGCTTTACGCATCTTTGTTTTTTGTTTTTATTTGTACCTGTGCCTTTATCCCTTTCTTTATCAATAAAATAAAATAACTTATTTGTTCGCACATGTATGTGTACGTATATGTCGTGTAAAGAAATGCGTAATGCTTTGTTTCCACTTATGTACGCCCACTTATATTTTTCAGTCTTACAATAACCCACAAATTAAGACACTTAAAACCAAAAGTCCCTGCCAATGTGTCTTTGCCTAAGGGAAATTTTAGCAGTTGATAAATAACCCACAACGGAAAACACAAAAAGATCGCACAGAGTCATATGTCACGGTGAGAAACACTCTTTGCTTGAGAGATGAGTGATTGTGTCAGCGGTAAACACCATACAAGACACTTGGTGACGGTTATTTTCGATCTCTGTTTCAAACTTAGATACAAAAATAAAAACTTAACTCCGCCAAAAAATTTTACGTAAATCAATTCAATATCAAATTAAAATCTGGAGCAGGTGTCCAATTTTGTCGATCTTGGTATCACAATGGATTCCAAACTCAATTTCAACCATCATATTAATGTCACAGTCAATAAAGCCAAAGGCGTTTTTGCATTTGTAAGGCGATGGTCAAAAGAGTTCAAAGATGTTTATGTTGCAAAAGCTCTTTTTACCAGTTTAGTTAGACCTATACTAGAATACGGATCTATTGTTTGGAATCCCCGCTACCAAGTTCATTCAGAAAGGATTGAATCAATTCAAAAACAATTCTTGCTTTTTGCATTGCGTAATTTTAACTGGGATTCAGATTACAATCTCCCCCCTTACACAAGTCGTCTAAAGCTGATAAATTTGCCTACACTCGCAAGCCGTAGAGAAATGCTAGGTATAATATTTATCGTAAAATTAATGACAGGCTTGATTAATAGCCCGGCCCTCCTGGCTGAGGTAAATTTTAATGTTCCTTCTCGAGTGTCAAGACACTTTCGACCTCTATTTTTAAAGCCATGCAAAACTAATTTTGAACTAAACGAATCATTCCGTGGTTTATGTCAGGATTTTAACTGTCATTCCAGCACGTTTGACGTATCGGACTCGATTTTTACTATAAAGAAAACTATTATTTCCACTCTCAATAATTGAAATACTATCTTAAGCATATCCCATCAGCTGATGAATTTGATTCTGTAGCTGAATAGTTTTAGATCTCGACACTTAACAAACTCCTGTTTCCACTACTCGGCACCAAAAAACTAAAAAAACAAAAAAAAGGTTCCGTACGTCATGCGGACTGCGCCCCTCATGTCGGTTGGGCGGGAATGGAGGGTAAAAAGCCGTTGGGATTAATTAATTAATTATTTAAGTGGTCACTTGGGGTCAGGACTTAAAAGAGTAGTGACACCCCGCGGCGAGTTAAGAAGCTAGAAAGAGTGCGAGCACGCCCCAAGCACTCCAAGACTTTTTTTTCAACCTGAAATGGCCTTGACCCCATGCGCCTAATTTAGGGTTAAACAATTGCTAAATACATAACTGGGTATTATTACTGAAAGTCTCCTGAAGAAAAGCAGAGTTTTTCGATCGAAAAATATTGATTTTCAAGAATTCTATACTATTTCTACGAAAAGTTGCTTTATCCCATTTAAAATACATGGAAAACTTTGAGCGCTTTGAGCAAACTCTAAATATTTTTTGATTTCAAAATAAAACAAATAGGGGATACTTTATTTCGATATAGAACAATCCTAGACGGTCGTTTCTTTTCTATGCCAACTGACGCCAATTGGAAATGCAGAGTGAAGCCAACTCCTTCTCCACCTGGTATTTCCATCTCAGTGGGGGCCTCTTCCTCTGCTACCACCAGCGGGTTCCGAGTTGAATACTTTCAGAGCTGGAGCGTCGGTGTCCATTCGAACGACATGGCCAAGCCAGCGGAGCCGCTGTATTTTAATTCGCTGCACTATGTCCATGTCGTTGTAAAGCTCATACAGCTCATCCATCGTCTGCGGTACTCGCCGTCGCCAACGCGTAAAGGCCCGTAAATCTTCCGCAAAATCTTTCTCTCGAATACTCCGAGTAGGGACACGATATCGAGCCGAAAATAAAAAAAATATCGGGTACCCTTTCGTTATCGTAATAAAAAGACTCGATATTCCAAATATCGATACAAAATTGAAAAAATTAAATCTGAATATTGGTCTCATTTTCTAATAAAGAATTAACACTTTACACTTTAATAAGTACATCACTGAAGGCACGCCACATTCCAACCTAAGATAGAACACATTTCTGCGCTTTAAAGCGCAAAATATATCCACATTGCTTTACATATAAATTCCAAAGTAAGTAAGAAGGTTATAGTACGACATAGATTTGCAAGAAATTGAACCGTAGCTAAGGTTAAAATTCAAGTTTTATTTGCGTTTAAAAACAATATTAACAACAAAATTTTCAATAGAAATTTTAGTAATGATGCTTCGGCTGATAAGTAAAAGCAAGACAGATTTTTACATTTTGGAATTTGGAAAATTAACCTTAAATATTTAAAATATTACTACAAAAAGTTTTATACAAATATTCTTGCTCAATTCCCAGAGTTTTTAAATGTTGACGTTTTCATTTTATTTTCTAACATTTTGTCACACAAATGTCATGCCACGCCAGATGGAAATGCAAAATACAATATATCATTATTCACATTAACTTTGTAATGTACATTTACGATTCGATACGATACAACGGTTCTGGTACTCGATTCCAAAAAATATCGTTTGAAAACTATCGAGTAAAAAGTATCGGCATCGAATGTCAAAAATATCGATATGGTATCAATTCGTATCGAAGTTCGTGTCCCTATCTCCGAGAGCAGCCTCGTCGGATGTTGTCATCGTCCATGCTTCTGCGCCATATACCAGTGTTGCCAGTAACCTCGTTAATAAAATCCCGTCCAAATTTAACATAAATCGCGTATTGTACTAAAGTTATAACAGAAATCCCGCGCTATATGTATCTATTATACATAAAATGCTTTCAGATGAAGGAACACAAGCATGTACATAAGGGCGGGTCAATTTTTTTTACTATACGCGTATAGCAAAGAAGGATGTAATTCTAAGCAAATTTGATGAAGAAACAATAGGTCTAAAATCAATTTGGAGTTCGCCAAATTGCGAAAATAGGTTTCGAAGTAAATGTGAAATGTTTCACTTTGCGTCCTCTGGTGAAATTGATAATTAAAAGATAAGTCCAGAAAAGGATTCCTAATACCAAAAAATCGCGTATAGCATGTTTTAAAACAAAATTGAAGAACTTTCTAACGGCACTACAGCAAAATGCTAAGAAACCTATTTTTGCAATTTGGCAAACTCCAAATTGATTTTTGATCCATGGTTTCTTCGGCAAATTTGCTTAGAATTACATACTCGTAGAATCCTGCTGTGATATACGCGCATAGTCGAAAAACCCTCCCATACAAATTGACCCATATATATGCAATATACATAGGATATTATATGGATTATTCCACGTCAAAACACATGCGGCTCTGCTCAAAAATGGTGGAGAGCTATCGTTGCTTTTAAGATGTGAAAAGTTAGGCTTTTTTTTTTGTAGAATCGAAGGTTATGTGGCGCTTATAAAAAATAACGATTCGAAATCGTAACAAAAGGTCACTATATATGTTTTTGGGATCGCTGAACCGGAATCCGGGGTAGGTTTGGTCTCACGAGGTCAGTATCGCGGTCATTTAAAGGTCAACTAGACGAACTATTGAAACCTCAGAGTGAATCCAATTTAACTGATTAAAATTTTCTGTGAAATATTAGCGAAGTGATTTTGGAAAAAACCAGAACTTCCGAAATTGTCTATTGATTTTTATAAATGGTATCTAGGAATAAAACAAAGTAGTGACTAAAAGAGAAAGTTTTTTTGTTTTAAAATTTTGCCAAAAAATGTTGTAGAAGTGGAAAAAATAATAAAAGTTGGTCTAAATTTTAGATTTATTCTAAAAATTTTCCACATATTTGCAATGCGCTCACAAAACTTATTATTTATTTAAATAATACAAATATCCTTCCCAAACTCTTAAATAAATTTAAAATTGGTTAAGTAATAACCGAGCTTAAACTGGTTTAGTGCCGGAAGTCCTGCGAAAATAGTTTTTAATAATAAGTTGAGAATTTTAGATTGTTGGAAAAATTTTAAACGAACCTGTACCTGGTGGATTAAAATGTTTATGATCAGTGTAACACTGCGTAATACAATCACTCAAAATACTTTTCCACTCATCGTTTAAATCAAACTGATCAACATCTGTGTATACCGCTATGCTTTCTAAAGACTTGTGCTTAGTTCATTATTTTACATTCATTTAAAACAAGTTCAGAAGCAATCCAAATTTATTTCATGTGAATGAAGGTCCGCTGATAAGATTCATATGAACGTCGTTAATTTACCACAGAGTATGGCAGCCTTTTCTTAATTATCAATTACTAAATTTTATTTCTCGGTATGCTATGCAAAAAATCCCGTTTATGGTCAGGAAATCATATGCGCCCTTTTTAGTTATAAAATCCCGAAAAAAGGTCGAAATCCCGCAAACTGGCAACACTGCCATATACCAGCACGGGCATGAGGAGTGACTTATAGAGTGTGGTTTTCGTACGTCGAGAGAGGACTTTTGCACTTGTTGGCAAGTGATTTGCGTTGCATTTCCATGCTGATATTCTCTACTTTCTCGAAATTATAGCTGCCAACAGTGACGTGGGTGCCAAGGCGCGAATGCGCTGACTGTTTGTTTGATAACAGAGAGATACTTCGTCTTGTCATCGGCATAAGCCAGCAAATGCACGCCCTTGTAGTAAATTGTTCCTGATCTTATTATCTTCTCCAACATCAGTTTAAAGGAGTCACATGAAAGGGAGTCGTACTGTCTGAAACCCCGTTGGGTGGCGAACGGCTCGGAGAGGTCTTTCCCAATTCTTACGGAGCTGGTGGTACAGGCAACTCCTTTTAAAAATAACAACAGCAGGCTTTAAAGTCGGCAAATAGGTGGTGAGTGTCGATCCTTTTCTCGCGCATATTTTCAAGGTTTGTCGTATTGTGAATACTTGGTCTATGGTGGGTTTTCCAGGCCTAAAGCCACACCGATAAGGCCCAATCAGTGCATTGACGGCTGGCTTCAGTCTTTCACACAACACGCTCGATAAGACTTTGTAACAGAGCACACTTAAATTCCAGTCGTCAGGCATGCGGTCACCAGACCATACTCTGCATAAGAGTTGATACATGGACCTTATCAACTCATCGCCACTATATTTGAATAGCTCAGCTGGCAGGCTGTCAGCTCCAGCAGCTTTGTTGTTTTTCAGCCGCGTTATTGCTATTGGTACCTCGTCATAGTCAGCCGGAGGAACATCGCATCATAATCGACTTGGGGCTCGGTTTCTTCTTCTCCACAACTTTCCGTGCTGCTACCATTCAGTAGGGTGGAAAAGTGTTCCCACCATAATTTAAGTACGTTCGGAGCATCGGTAACCAGGTCTCCATGATTGTTCTTAAAAGAGTACGTCCCAGTCTTGAAACCGTCCGTAAGTCGCCTAACTCCCTGGTAAAGTTTTCGGGCATTATTCCTATCGGCCAGCATTTCAAGCTCTTCGCACTCACGTATTTCGGCCTCTCTCTCTTCTTATTGGGGAAAATACGTCTCGCTTCCCTCTTCATATCCCTATAGCGGCAGTTGATTGATTAGTCCTTATTAATGCATATGTGTAAACTAAATGGTTCTATTTGAAAAGACAATCTTAACTAATAGCCAAATACAAATTTAGTTTATTTAGTAAGTAGAGTTTAGTACTAAACTTAAATTTTTTTACTTGTTTTCATACAAATAGAGAAAAAAAAACAGGAAATCGACACCTGAGTGGAAGATCGACCAATCTCGGCAGCCAGTTCGAACACGCCCTATTTCAGAAAACTTTTCAAGAACGCCTTATCTCAGAATTCGATTCTCAGCACATTTTCAATACATTTTCATTTGAGATAGGGCGTTTTTGTTCCGAATTCAGAAATAGGGCCTTCTTAAACTAAATTCTGGGATAGTCAAGTCAATAAAGTTTGCAGGACGAAATTCGATAATGTGGTCGTATGTACTAGGGATGTTGCGAATGTGGAATTTTAAAAATCCGCGGATGCGAATGCGGATGCGGATGATTAAAAGCTAACATCCGCAGATGCGGTTGCGAATGCGGATGTCAAGTATTTTTAAGAAATAATTTAGGTGAGTAAATTTGGTGATTCAGGTAAATAAAAAATGGAAAGGTAGTATTTAATAATGTGTTTTTAGTAATTGAATTTACAAATTGGAACACTTAATTTAATAAAAACTTAATAAAGGGTCGTAAATCAAACCTGCGCCACTATATAACTACTCGCTCGAGGCGACAAACTTGAAAAACTCGAAATTCGACAAAATTGTTAATACTTTTCGATTGACGTTGCACAAATTGAGAGGACTTTCAGTTATATTTATTTATTTTTTATTGCGGTGCAATAATTCCTTTTTGTGCTGCAAATTTCGGATGTATCCTCCTGTCATTCATCTTCACAATCTAGCATCATGGCAAGATCGATGTGTAAACACCGTTGTTTTCCAAAGAATTCTTCATTCTCATTCTTTTGGTTTTTTTCGGAATTTGGAGAACCTGTAACGTCATTAGGGGTTTTCGATTTTACTTTTCGTAATTCACTTTTAATCCTTTCTCCTGAGACTGGCCAGATATACGTTTTATCAGTGTATTTGCACAATATTCCAGGGACCGAAAATAACAGTTATTGTTTTACGAGTTAAACTTGGCCAAATATTTTTTATTCCGAAATAAAAGTCCTTTCCGGATAATAAACAAACCGCTTATCCAAATTGAACAAATTTGGTGTCATATGAAAGAGGACTGAAATAGCTTTTAAAGAGAAATAACGAACGAAAGTTACCAGCTCTGTTTAAATTTTTTGATATAATTTAATACTAAAAAAATTCATATACCTGACCCAAGGTTTGTTCTATGGTAATTAATTAACATTTCTTATTGAAATATTTTTCAATATGTGGCTTTCCTCGTTTAGACATTTCAGTTTTAAAGCATTTAAGTCCTATTTGATACCAAACATGTTTAATTTGGATAAGCGGTTTGTTTATTATCCGGAAAGGGCTTTTCTGCCGGAATAAAAATTTGTTGGCCAAGTTTAACTCGTAAAAAAAAATAACTGTTATTTTCGGTGCCTTCAATATTTTCATTCGCAAAGGAACCGCATTGATTATTGCGAATGCGAAAGCGAATGGGAATATTAAAATTAATGCGGAAGCTCCGCGGTTGCGAATGCGAATTCGAATATTCGCAACAACCCTGGTATGTACATATATTAGTCCTCAAACAATAATTTTTTCAAAAATAAATATTGCAAATTTTCAAGGATTTTTAAGGACAAAATTCATACTTATGCACCAACAAATTTATTTTGTTAGCTTCTTTGCACACTCAGCTACAGCCATACACGTAAATGTGTTTTCAAATGTTGAGTTTGAATCAACATCACATCGCGCGGGTAGTGCATTTGTACAGATAAACACCCTGCAGCGGAAATAGTAGTACAGAACTAGTGAGTTCACCAGTTTTCGGGAGTCGAATACCGGTACCTTGCAAATCTACCAGCCATGCTTTCTACTGTCGCATTTAACATGGAGTTGTCCTAAGAGGTGACAATTGACTCCCGCTGCGTAACTTTTCACTAGTACCTGTAGTAGTAACATGTAACCTGTAACCGAACCACTTTTTTTCGTTGTGCACTTCACAGATACTTTTTCATAATAAAAAAAAAAAAAAATTAAGATTTTATTAAATTATATGTTCCGCAGCATAGTGAGGTGCAACCAGCATCTTTGCGCACTCAGCTACAGGCACAACATGTGAGTGCGCTTTCAAATGTTTGCTTTGAATCAAGCCAGGCGACGATTTGTTCAAATTTAAAAAATTTAAATTTGTCCTTGCTATTGTCTTTGCTATTTATTTTCCTGTGATCGAACGTACAAAAGCTGCAGCGTGACGTTGTTTGAAATTTTATTATTGAGCTGAACTGATTCTTGATAATTTTAACAAAATTGTCATTTAAACGCGCTATATCTCAGTCGTTTGTGTATCGATCGATTTGAAATTTTGACACAATAAACTAAAAACTATTCCAAAGAATTTAAGTTTAACACCACTTCTTAATACTGACTACAAATAAAACTACAGGTTTATAACTTTTTTATGAGAATTAAGAGGGTGTTTGTTTTTATATGTAAAAGTTGTGTTATAAAGTTTGAAATAAATTTTTTGTTTTAAAACGGTGTTGTAGATGACTATGTAAGGAAGTTTTTGCGAAAGTTTCAGAATTAAACATCAAGTAGTTGCAAAGTTATAACAATATTGTTATGACTCACGGTTAGCAGATTAGCGCGCTGCGCTCTAAAAGGCTTTATAACTCGGAAAAGTAAAAAAAAGTAGTGATTTATATGTAAAAAGACTTGATCTTTCGATTGAGATAACTAAAAACAATATTAAAAATTACCATAATTCAGAAAAATTACAAATAAATTTTCGTTCAGAATTTTCACCATGAAAATGCATAGTGCCATCGCATAGCCCGTACAAAAATCTATAGAAATCATAGTTTTCGAATTATTTTTCCTATTTTCTGTCTGCTTCGCAGCTAGTCGAAAAGTAACGCTGGGCGCTGGGACATTTGACGTGAATTGCCCCCAAAAAAATTTAAGAAATAGTAGTTATGTAAATGATACCCCTTGTATCTACATATGTATTGCTTTATTTTGGTACTTTTAAGTCCGATATTTGCGTGGTGGTCACACGAGGGAAACAGAACATGGATAAGTATTCAAAATTTATTATTTGTATTTAAATGATAAATAACAAATTCCTTTATGTAATAAGGGAGCACTATTATATTAAAACGGCCAATAATCTTTAGAAAGTGCAATATGTAACCAATAGCTCGATTTATTACTACCTGGAGCATAATATGCTATTGGAACTAGTAATTTAACTAGTACGAAAGCGACAATTGTCTCCGACCCCGCTGCAGGGCATGTACCATGTATGTGTGTATGTGTTGTCACCGCTGTACATGCTTTGTATACATATGCTTTCTTAATCTATATATATGTCTTTCGTATGACCGCGATGCCTGACCAAACGGCTCAACCGATTTCAATTCTGTAAAAAGTACTTTTTTGGTTATTCTGTGTGGAAGGTTTTTCGATTTAAAATAATTTGTTTTAGATGCCAAAAAATTAAAAAAGCTGAGACATCACGATTTCACAATTTCATAGGCGCGTATTCATAGTCCAGCAACTAAGTCGAAACTAACAAAGTTGCAACTTAAATTTAAGTACCAACTTAAAATTTACCTCTATTCATAGTCGCATTTCAGACTTCTACTAAGTAGTTTCGACTTAGTTTACGATATAGCAAAACGAGTGTGAAAATGTATCGATTTTTCTTTACGATATTTCGGAAAAATTACATTTTTATTAAATAATGTCAAGTTTGATCATCCGTTTATGCAATTTTTATTTTCATTGCATGATTATGCAAAAGAATAAGGTATCATTTTCTTGTTAATTGTGTGAAATAGCCAGAGCAACCGCAGTGATGTGAAGTCGATGCCTCGAAGTCGATGATATCGAAGCATGCTGTGAAACATACAAATAGTAGATATCTAAATGTTATGCACAAATTTACTTTAAAAGAACTAGCGTGAAACTGACTTATTATTTGAGAATTTATCTAAATTATTCCAATTATAAAATTGTGATGTAGCTTTATTCGAATTGTAATACGCATTTAATTTCATCTTCCGATTAAAATGGATCGATCTTTGTAAATTTTAATTGGAGATTATTCAATATTATCAAATTCACCCTCTACCAACTTAATTTTTACATATTTCGTCTGTTTTCCCTTAATTTGATAAAATACTTCTTCCTAGTTACGACTTATTTGCAGCTGCAGCCGAAACTAAATTTTAAGTTGGTACTTAGCCAAAAAAGTCGAAACTAAGGCGACTATGAATAGCTTTAGTTGTGACTTAGAATAGTTTCGACATAGTTGAGTATTAAATATGACTATGAATATGCGCCATAGAGTTTTCCGTATATTGAACGCCACTAAATTACTAAACGGCTGCACCGATTTCGTTCATATTTATAATATATGTCAGCACCTTGAAGGGAAATATTTCGACTAAAAATTTAATAGCTAGGTGGCGCTGGGGTCGGGATATTCCTAAAAACTGAATTTAGGTGCAGATTTGGCTGATTATTAGAATATTTGTTAGCCAATTGAAAAGGAATATTTGGACTAAAAAATTACACGATAGGACGCGCTGAGGTCGGGACATTTCTAACGTTCTTATACGGTGGGATAATTATGGATATCTACACATACATATGTATATATGCGTCAAAAAAAAGATTGATATATCTCTTAAACCAACTATGCCGGGGAAGTGAAACTATGCACGGATGCATAGTAGCTATTGGAAAAGTGGGCGTGGCACCTCCGATACAAACTGAACATCTCCTATCGCTTATCTCTGGAACCGCTTATGCTAACGTCCCGAAATTTAACATAGCTACATATGTTACAAGTAGCGTACTTATGGCGAAAATTAGCAGTTATTGGAAACGGGGGCGTGTTGTAGTTGCAAGACCAAAGAAGATTATGCAAGCTTGGCAGAGCATTCATAGGTGGAAATAAGACCATCGGCAAAGCCTATGTATGAGGAGGATTCTACTCTTTAGTCGTTTAAATTTTATTACTTTACATACCGTTTTTTCTTTTAAACGCTTTTTTTGCATTGACCCATGCAAAAGTTCTTATTAGGCGCCGCGAAGCAAGCGGGAATTGGCTAGTTACATATGAAAAAGCATCCGAGGCGTGCAAAACTCCATCCGTGCAGTGAAAAATGCTTCATTTTAATACGGGCGTATTTGAATTGAGTATTTCCATTATACGTAGTGTATGTATAATAGAAATATCGCTAGCTTAGAGTGACAAGTTGCTAAGTCCATTTTTTATGAAAACTCATATTTTGATATAGGAGGCTAGAGAAATTGAATACGCATCGTTTCGGAAATTATAAAGGTACTTGTTCTATTTTTTCCTCTTCATAAGCAATAAAAGGAAAATTTGCTAAGTCCAAAAGAAGCACCACAAATCCGATAAGGCCAAAATAATACGACATCTTTTAATAAATATCGAATCCTTCTGATTCTTATGGAGTTTTGCCTTGCTTTAAACGCGCAAAATGTTTGATTCAAAGTCTTGCGAAATAGTTAAAGAAAATGGCTATAGGAAGATTTTTTCCTCTCCTGTAAAATTTTGAAAATGGGACTTAGCAACTTTTCTTTCTAAGCTAACGATATTCAATTTTTCATTTGATTTAATACGAACATTTTTAAACGGTAATCAAATAAAAAATTTTCATTTTTACAACGCTTTTTTTCTCAGAGTGGAGTTTTTTCTTGTGCTGTTTTCGCGTATGTTTCGGTAATTCTTGTTTCTGGCTCCAAGAGCTTCCTCGGACATCATACCAATTGGAAGAGAAAAATAGGCTATAATATTTCTTCCATGAATCAAAATTCTGTGAATAGAGGAAGGCATGTAAAACCAGGGGTATTATAAACGAACAAAAATTTCGACAGTTTCCATAGCGTAAGACCCAAATGTTTCAGTGTTAATGTCATATCCCCAGGCCAATGCACGTAAGATTACGCTGAATCGATGTGTTAAAAGTTCGTCCACTCCTGTTGTACGAGAAGCAAAATTTGGTTGTTGGAAAAATCTTCTTGCCGTATATCCGTTGTTGGTACTACCATTATGAGGTTTTGGTATGACCAACAACAAATCCATTTCTTTTCTTATCTTCTTCTGTATGTCTTTTCTTTTTTTCAACAACATCCTTGTCAGCACTGCGTACTTGCCACTTTTTTACTGGAAGTCTATACGAAATGTGCAAGACACACTCCAAGAACCTAATCCAGGCGTGGAATTGATTGGAAAACTTTTCACCAAACTTAAATCGTTCATATTTTTTGGTGTTGCGCTACAGATTCCGTGTGTTTGGGAACGGGACTCTGAAATAACGCTAAATGTTTTTCCATCCAGCATAGTCATATGGAACTGGTGATGAACAGTGTTGCCGAGAACAATTTTTAGTGGTAGCTAAATTCCTTTAAAAAAAGGCCTAAAGAAAGTCGTTGTGGCTAAAAATGGTAGCTAAAATTTTTTACTTACATATATATATGGGTGTTTCCAGCGGAAGGTCCACCACGACAAAAAAAAATAAAAGTTTTATATCTAACGTATTTGTCTGCTTTTTTAAATATATACTGGCTATGTAAGTAGAATCATGTTTGCGTAAAATGGTCTTCCTAGGTAGTGCCAAGGTCGAGGTATTTCCAAAAACCGTATTTATGGTCCGATTTGGTTCGAATTTGGCGTATGTATTTGAAACATAATAAATCATAGATTTCCAACACCCTGACCCTGAATTGGCGCTGAAGTCAAAATATAAAGTATATTCGACGTAAAATACATGTTTTATTTGCGTTAAAGATTCATTTAAAGGCAATACTAACAAAAATAAAACGACGGAAATTTATGTCACGTGACGCCACGTCACGTCACGTTTCACACTCGGGGTTGTAAAGGAAAATTGAAACAATTTGCACTAATTCAAAAAACTCTAAAAACAAATAGAATGGCTTCAAATCATACTAAAATAAGTTTCATGAAAATAGCCATCCACAATTCGCAGAGTTTTGCGATTTTGTAAGAAAAGAACAAATCAACTTCCATTTTTTGTCACGTAACGACACTCTCTTTAAATGCTTATATTTCAGGACCAAGCAGTTCGATTGATTTCATTTTTCGGTTAAATTTAGAGCTAATTATGTGCTATACAATGGCCCAAAAAAGTTAAAGAAAACAAATAGTATTCCTTTTTTGTATCACATTGAAACGTACGACTGTCACGTATGCGACGTATGGAACTACCCATATATAAGTATACACGCAAACATTTTCAATAAGTAATGGTATATAAAAGAAATGAACTCTGGAAAAAAGCTAATATTTTATCCAGCCAAAAACCTTATTGTATAAAAGGGAAAATATACGACACCTGCTTGCTGGTTCCACCAAATGATTGTACCATCAGGCTCGAAGCATATAACTTACCAGCATGCTGGTATAATATTTATTTCTTTACAAATGAGGTCGAGGAAAGATCGAAATGTTTAGAGCCGAAAGTTCATAATTTTTCTAGCATTTTGTTAAACATTGTTTTTTTTTTAATTCTCAGCTGCAATATCGTGAACTTAATCTTCCACAAACACGGCTTTGACTCAGATAGTGCAAGAAATTTCCGCCAAAATACTTTTTAATTAGAAAATTGAGCTAATTTCACCACTCACGACACAATCACACCACAAGAACATACACGGTCAATCGACTTGATGGGTCATTTAACAAAATTAGCATATTAAACTCCGTAAACTTATCTATTTTAAACAATAGTTAAATCGTGAATAGATAAGTTAACAGCCCTAACACTTTTACAGTATGTATGTATAAAATGTATAAAAGCGTAAGGAACATACAATACATATATGTACATATATATATCAGTCTTTCATAGTTTAAAAATTCATCTTCGAAAATTTTCAATTTGTCAATTTCAAAAAATCATTCATCAAATTAAAAAAAAAAAAAACAAATTAAGCATATACAACTTTTCCATGCCAAGTATGAATAAATTCTCCAAAGGGCTAAAAAAAGGGCTAGGGGCAATTTTAAATTTATGTGGCCAAAAAAAGTATGTAGTAGCCAAGGTACATTGAACAGGTAGTATCAGTAGAGCAGCTGATTTGATTTATTTTCAAATTATTTGGTCTCGAAAATGTCAAATATTTTTAATTTCTTCTCAAAAAAATTCTGAATTGTTAAAATCCATTTGCATGTGAAACCTTTTTCCATACAAAACAAGCGATTGAATAGCAGCTTTTGGAACGTTCGTCCAACTCAGCAGCACAACCGCTGATTACTGGCCCTTGTAAAGGATGGATCAATGCTTCGAGAAGCAAACAAATTTACTAGGAAAGAAAGTTGCATCAATTTTTATTTTTTCCAATTTCAATTTTTTATTTTTTATAATTTTTTGTATTTCACATGGCACGCTTTGATTTAGAAGAAAAAATTCAGAACAGTTTTTGACACTTTCGATACCAGAAGCAACAACAAAATACACGCAAATGTTGTTTTTGCTCTACTGATACTACCTGTTTAATGTGCCTTGGTAGTAGCTAAATCTAGCAACCAAAGGGCTAAAACGGCAACACTGGTGATGAATAGTGAAAGAGCTTATATGTGTTGGTACAATATTTGAAATTTGGTTTTTAATATTTTGAATTTTACTACGAGTCAAGTCAGCCGTTTCTTTCTCGCAGAGTATTTTTATTGGTCTACAATATCTAGTTGAAGAAGGTCGATTGTTTTTCCATAGAAGGGTCGACCCCTGCTGCACTTGTAATGGTACAATGCAAATTGAAAATAAATACTGGTCGATCATATTTCCTTCACAGTCGTTGAATTTTTGCCTATATGTAGAATGACCATCACAGACCCATTTGTAAATAGCTGTCATATGAGTGTTGTTTTTGTTTTCAGTCCGACTTTCAAAACTTTGTGGGTGCGCTCGAATGATCATATCAACAGTATGGTCCACTAAGCTTTGTAATGGTACCTCAATGAAATAATCAGTGACTTTGATTCCACTAGGGTGACAATCTTTTTTCGCGGAGCGCAATTTATCATAGCCTGGATAAATATCGGCGTTTTGGCTTTTTGCAACTCTCTTTGACAAATTCCATGTGTACTTAGTATGACCTACATTTATAAACAGCGCCAACGCTTTCTCAGCTGAATATTTGAGCGGAAGGCGCGGGAGATGTTTCATAGATTTCATAACATTTCTGCAAAAGTCCTCGTCGGCGTACAGCACGGATACAACCTTCGAAGCACTGCGCTTTCCAGCTTTGTACAAACTGGAGCTTGTGGCTACCAACAATGCATCGGATGATACTTCCTGTACAAGGCCGGACACTTTGTCAAATTGGTCCTTGCCAGAAAGGTCCGAAAAATCTTTTTCTTGACGTCCAGCATTTGCAGGTGTTTCTTTTTCAATCAACTCCAGTGGCATATCTAGTCATGCCTGGTAACGTTTCTCGAAATACATCCTATTTTTACCGCAAGTCTTCCATCTTTCGGCAATCCTTCGCAGTTTTCTACCAATTTCGTAATGCTGCTGCATACTAAAAGTAACATTATTTAAAACTGTGCCAAAAGTATAGTTTTCCATAGCGAGAAACTTCTTTCTGGGGATTTCCTCGTCGTACCATACTGGGACTGTTAAGGAATGTTTTTATGGTCTCGAAAATCCCGGGATTCTTGGCAAGTAATTCCAGGATTTTCGGGATTTGTAATTTGCACTGATGGCAATAATAGAAACTCCTTTCCTTGACCAGTATTGGCTATATTTCTTTTTTAATTTAATATTTGACTTTTTTTTTATAAATATCTACTTCATTATACATATATCACCGCGCGATAGTAAATTTTAAACTCAAATATCAATATATTCGCGAAAGCCTTGTTAGTTTTTTCACTCTGACATCAGTAATTCAAAAATGATTTAAAAAATTCAGAGAAATGTGCTTAGAGAATAAGTATGGGTATAAAATTAATGAGGAAATCCTGTGGAATTTAAACAGATTCAAGTTTCTGCTGCAGGAGGGCTGGTAAATACTGAAAATGTCCTTTTAAAATTTTATCCTTGAAATTCAGCAATATTTGCTTTTGAACAAATTGTAAGTTAAGGACTTATATAAACTCGATAACATCCTCGAATTTCGTTCTTCTAACTTTGCCAGCTTAAAAATTACCTATTTGTCCCTGTGCATCCAACAAATTTAAATTTGTTAAATTCTAATGAAATTTCCTATTGCATTTGTTACCCATATTTTTATTCTACATTGCATTTAATTTTTTTTTTAATTTTTGGAATTAATTATATCTTTGAAATTACAAAGTCCTTCAAAATAAATCCTGCGGTCAGAGAGAAAAAATAAAAACGCCACTTTAAAGAAAAAAGTAGTAGTATTTTTTAATTATTATTATTTTTTTGTTTCATGATAGTAGAGCTTCTCAAACAATATAGAAGCAATTTTTTCGATTCAAGTTGTTGAAAAGTAATGAATATCTAAATCCCGGGACTAATCCCGGCATCCCGGGATTTCAATTCAAGTTGTTGAAAAGTAATGAATATCTAAATCCCGGGACTAATCCCGAGATCACGGGATTGTGACAACGCCATCCCGAAAATACCGTGATCGGAGAAAGCCGAAAAAAAACATCCCTATACCACACTAAATAAAGCTCGCGTTTTGGTACTGACATTGTGCCTAAAAGTGCAATAAATTGGAGTGTAGTGGGTAGTAGCAGTTCATATTACACATTTTGGACACATAATAATACACACTTCCAGAAAAAGTTAAATTTGGACTAATACGGTTGAATTTGATGAAGTTCTACTCAACGAAAGACAGGTGTACGCTACCAAGGGCACGTTGTTAATACACTTAACTTCGAATACGTTTATAAATAATACATACAAAGACGGGTCACCGACATTGATTTTTCATACAATACATACCTTGTTATAAATAAAAAACTACACTTGAAGTAAACTAGTAAATATTGTATTTTTCACAGCGAAATCAAAAGAATGAGCAAAGAGGCGGGAAAATGTAAAGTACTTGTTGAAACATATGTTGTGTGTGGCAACTCACAGCTGTTCATATGTATTTAGAAGGGCTTATAAAAAATCGTTAATAAGCTAATCGAAGTATCTATAATCAATAGGAGATAACAAATTTCCGCCTTTTTAAACTTAAAAATTTTAATTAACGGCCAAATCGCCCAATCTGGGTCGGCCCAAAAAATTCTGGCAACATTGACCGTAAGTACTGAAGGATGCCCCACATTAGGAAATCGCGGCAGTTCCCCAAGATATGCTGGCAAGACCTGCAGAGAAGTTCAAGGAATACCTCCAAAAGTGCATCTTCTGCGGAGGCAAACTTTTGGAAATTTCTTTATAACCTAACCAGAAAAACTTATTATTTACTTGAACTTTAAATAAATAAAAAGCGGGATCCATATTAAGTAGTTACTACACCGTTGCTTTAATTCACCTCGTAAATGCCCGACTTCATTATGCCTCACCTTGTATGAAAAAAGGCACAAAAACTCTTACAAGTTTTGGGACGAGTCAAACTCAACGTTTAACTCTCCTACTACATATCGTCGTTTAAAGTACAAAACCGCGTATCCGCGTTCTGCAAAACCGCGTAACTGACATTTGTTGCCAAAAATTGGATTTTCTCACCGAAGCTCTTGGCTGAAGCCTTAAGGCTCTGTTATGCATACTTGGCATTGCTTGAGAGTTGTCAGATAAGGAATCTGTTAAATGAGCTTCGCGTGGAAGCGGTTACCCAACGCACAGCATTACATACGTAGAAGTCTGTTGGTTTTTGATTCCTAAATAAAAATGGTATAGCAGTGCATGCAGCGCCAAGTATGCATAATAGAGCCTTTATCCACTCGTCCTGAAATATACTAGACAGAAATGCGATTCCTTTATAAAAGAGAGAACGCTTTTGAAATATGAGTGTTTCTAATCTCTATAAAATAATTTATGCAACCCCACATATTTACGCGGTTTTGCATTATCTTGATACGCGGTTTTGTACTTTAAACGACGATATGCATTGCTCGTTATCAAATGTTTGAATTACGGCTTATTTTTTAATAAAGTTTTAAAGCGACTTTAAAGCGCTTATTCGTTTGTTCACTCATTAATTTGGGCATTCGCTCCACATTCCAACTTTAATTGACGACAATTAAAATTTATTAACTGCAATTGTAATTAAATGTATGAGGGCACGAGGAGACTTGGTGTTTTGTGTTGGTGTAATTCTTAAGAACTTAAAAATATAACAAAACGTTTCCGCCTGCATTGGCAGCGCTTGTGCGTATGTTGCCACTAGGGATGTTACGAATGTCATATACATACTTCAAATTCCTGAACGCGAATGAATAGGGGTATTCTCTGAGTCGTGCAAAGCCCTTGCACGGTGCACGGATTGATCGGTTCGTAAAGCTGTCCCAAACGAAGACCAGCTTTTACCGCGCAATCTTTGCACCGTGCAAGGGCTTTACAAGACTCAGAAAATACCCCCAATGTTTAGAAATGATATTAAAAAGGGTATAATAAACTAAAGTCGCCGTTTTTATTAGTTTGGAATCATATAAGTTACAATAGGAATATAAATAAGTTAATAGTAAAAATATATTTTTAAAACAAGCTTAATAAGTATGAACGAATTTGGAACATACATAGGGGTTTCCCAAATATCTCAACTCCTGCGGCACCTATCGGCAAAGATTTTTGTGGAGTTATTCCTTTTAATATAAGTAATATATGTATATTATAAATAGTTACTAAGTCGGTTTTCATAGATATGGCTTTGTTTTTATTTAATTGGACTTTTTGTGCACATACGTTCTTACTCTTTAAAATATAGAATATTTCTGATCTGGCAATGCCAAAAATAAGTGAGCATCCCTGATAGATATATTTGGCCTTCCTATGGTATCAAAGTCAAATAAAGGAGAAATTAAAATTCATTCCATCATTAACCACAGCCAGCCTCGCTTGTTTTCTTGCCCTCGTCATAGCAACTTGAATTAAATTCGTTGTCGGAATTTGCACCTGCAGTAAAAGCTTATCTACTGCCCATCATTTTTGAACTATGAATTAAACTCGTTGTGAGAATTTCCCCCTGCAGTAAAAAGGTTTACTGTCCATCATGATTTTTAATTTCACATTTTTCAATGTACCCAAATTCTACACCCGAGCCTTCACCTCGCTCGAGAAATATAAAATTCCTACTAGGTTGCTTATAAGACGTTTAGCAGAACCTTTTGAAGGCTCACCATTGTTGCTTGTTATATTACTCAACCTCCTAGCATCTGAAGCTAAACGCCAATTATTGTAACCATCTTGGTTAGGCACTTGGAGGCCATTCAACAATAAATGCAAAAATGATGCGAAAAATTTGCATAAGCCAGCGCGAGTGCAAATATTCGTAATATCCCTAGTACCCACACAAAAGGGATGTATGTAAACGATGTTTCCACGGCAAGTTATTCGCTCTCCCATTCGTAATTCGCTCTCTCATTCGTGATTGGCTTCCCAATTACGAACTGAATCACGTAATTCGCCATACAAAATTTTGAGAGCGAATCACTTCATTCGCCATGCGAATCAAGAACAAATCGTTGTCTTCTATAATTTTTATCGATAACAGCGGTCAAAACACATGGACCACACACATACACACCAGCTCTCATGGAAAAAGTTTATGGTGTTTTCTTTCAAAATTTTTTTACCTGTAATCCGATTTTAATTAAGTACATATCGCACACCGTCTTCAAAAGAGTCACAACTCAAAATAATACGTTCGTCAGAAAATGCGAAAAACTATTTCGTAGCACATGTTAATCATATGGGCAAGGACGACTTTACCTTAGGTTTTTTTAACAAATTATAACAAAAATTTGCTCCAGCTTTTGCTGAAAGGTCTCTGTACATTTTTAGCGCATAGTTTCCAAAATGCCAAATTTTAAGTTGTGACTCTTTTGAAGACGGTGTGCGATATGTATATAATATATCTAATATATAAAAGGGATCTTTTTCCAGGTCATCAGATCTGCATCGTTCGTTCGATTTTCAAAAATGAGGTGTCAAATTAAAGGGCTTGGGCTATAGATGTGCAATAAGGTTTTACTTTTTCGAAAAAAGTTACCACCTTTTAAGCAATTAAACTCAAATTATTTAATAATCAATGCCATCAGATCCGGATATTTTCACTTGAAAGTTATCGTGCTGGTGGTAACATCGATGAAATATTAATATTAAATCATTTAGGAAGTTATTAAGCAAGTTTTTTTTTATTTAAATGTTTTAAAACACCGAAATTGAGAGAATGTTGTCTGGCGGCGTCATGCGGCAAATGCTTATACATATGAAGACATCAAAGTGCCCACACACAAAAAACTCGCAATCATACTGCTCTTCAAAATGACCGTTGGTAGGCCATCGATGTTTGCCTGTGGAGTTTTGCGGTAAATTTTCCCCCATGTATTTTTTTTTGTGTAAAATTATTTTAGTATCGGAATACCGGTTACCAAATTATCGTGGTGGAAGCTTGATCTTTTTTTGGTAGTCGGTAAACCGCAATCAGCTGTACGAGAGTCATCCAATTTTGAATCCGTCCGCTGCCGATAGGCATAACGCATTTGAGTAAATAAAATTCCTTCAATTTTTTGTTACAATTTATTTTTTTTATAGGAAAAAAGCTACGAAGCAGCTGTTGATAAACATGCATAGTTTACCAGACTAAAGGTGTGGTTAAACGTGGCAATGCTAGCTCTTTTTTACGCACTTTACTGTTAAAATGCGAAATCGAAAGTCTACTTACCCGTGTAAAGAGTCAGAAAGTCCTTTTTGCAGATTTGCAGAAATCACTTTCGGCAATAAAAATTGCAAGGTGTAACTGCAACTGAAATTACGCAAATCACTTTCGGGAAATAACTTCAACTTACTCGGGCAATAAATGTTACACTGTTTTGGAAAATGGTTTTTCATAAAAATTATTGGTTTTATTCCATATTGATGCTTTGGTACTTAAATGATACATATTGATACATTTTAAGTCCTTTTTCAGCTACAATTTTTCACAAGCCCGCGGTCACACTGATTACACTATTGATTAATGGATCACCGTTTGGATATTAGCCGAAAGAGATTTTAGTTTGAAAATACTTTTGAAAAGGATTTCCAATAATCGTATTGAGTTAGCTTATATGCAAGTCTTATGAAATATTAAAACATGAGTGTCAAGGTCATTAGATTTCTTTCGAACTTAAATATGAGAGGTCAAAGTAAAGACATTAGCCTGTAGATGGGCGATAAGATTTTATTTTTTGAAGTGAAAACTTTTATATCGGATTTGATGATTTTAAAAACCGACACTATGCGAGACCTCTCTTCACTCACTAACGGCTGCACGGATTAAAATGAAATATGGCACTCGGATCGCCTATAAGTCTGACTAACATTTGGCATAGTTTCTAGGTTTTTGAATTAAAATTTTGGGCGTTTTAACGCCATTCGGGTTCACTAGTACTAGCTATGTATTGAACGTAAGCACAATGGAAAAATAACATAGATATAAGAATTTTAAAAGAAAACAAAGCGTAAGATATATTGAGCTTAAAATTTTATATTTTAATAAAAGTGAATGTCTTCCACATCTTTATCCTTCCTCCTTTCCTTACATAGTATAGATTAAAGTAGAGATTTTTTGACCATGCTAATCTCGAAAACTATTGAACGGATTTGGGCGAAATTTTTTTAGTATAATCTATATCGATGGAGGTATTGTTCTTACTACTTAGAACTTCTATACGGTTGCCACCTGTCGAAAAAATTATAAGATCCGCACCGTTCGTTGGCTTACAAAAAGTGAATTGTAAAATGAAAGAGTTTGGCCTCTAGATGTTTAATAATGTATTATTTTTTGAGTAAGGTTCCCATATTTTAAAAAATTAAAAGATTTTCAACCTTCGTTGAACTAAAATATGAGGTACGAAGTGAATGGATGTGGTATTCGGATGTGCAATAAGCGTTCATTTATTTTTTGGGTGGTGTTTCCGCCTATTTAAAAAGTACTAATTTACATACATACGTGAAGGCATTTTTGTTAATAACATCAGATAAGCATAGCTCATTCATTTTGCCCGTCTCCACAGGTAAAAGTTTTTGTGATACGAACTTTTTATTTACAAGATGGTGTACCTACTTTTTGGTGTCATGCAAATTTGTAAGAAAAGCTTAAGTTTAATGGATTTGAATTCAAACCTAAGACAATTGGTAAGAGGAGGTAGATAAAGTTAAAAGTATCTTAGAAGGATTAATGGTACTCAAAAAATATTTTTTAGTTCGTGGATAGACTGGACACACTTATTTCCTAAAATCTTCTTGAAATAAGCTCTCAACCTAGTAGGTGTAAGTACAATCAATTTTTTGTAACATAGTCTAATGTGTGCATATGTAAAGACAAACTTTAATTACTAAAGATTGCATATAAAATCGTTCCAAATCCAACTTATAACCAGCTGTCGCAGTTGTGCTCCAGCTGCTTGCGTCGCCAATGTCTCAAAGGCTACACCTTCATTCGCAACTCCACAGAGCGTCAACGACCAACGCTTTCCCAGCCATAGCTGCATGCTACATATGAATATATGTATGTAAATATTTGTTGCACACCGCAGCGCCGTGACGATATCGCAGTCAGGGATGCCAACTCTCTTGGGACTGATTCCCCGACATTCCTGAAAAAATTCCCCTATTTTCAATGGAAATCCCCCAAAATGAGTTTTGCTACATATTTAAGACACGTCACGCTCATTATTTTATTAAAAAAAAAAAAACAAATATCATTAATTGTGATGTATGTAATGAAGACAGTTTTTAACACTTTATGATTATAATATCAAAAACTAATACAATGGCTTGGTGGCAAAAACGAGACTGGAAAAGAGAGTGCCAAACGAAAATGTCGCGAAAACACGGTTGCATGAGGCAATTACGTAATGCTTCAAACCCGTAATAACAAAATTTGAGATTCTTGTCACAATTTGTAATTTATAAATGCGATTTTGTCCTCAATAGGAATGTTCTAATCAAAATCTTTTGTCCCCCAATTTTAAGCCATTCCCCGATTGCCCCCGATATGTTCAAATTCCACCAAAATCGGGGAATTATCTCCCGGTTGGCATCACTTATTGCAGTCTTTGTTCATTACGCCGTTCGGTTGACTGCAATTCGATTGAGACTAAATACATACACTAGTCCATATCTCTCTCCCACAAAGTTCCGTGCCGTTTATCAACATGAAATGAAGAGTGAAATTCTCATTGCAAAATTAAGTTTGACATGCAGTCATTGCCGCCGTTACATTTTTTCTGTGGCTGCTGTTGTTATTGTTGTTGCCGCCGACTTTGTCTATATTGCATGCCAAATGTGACCAACCGTACTTATTTCGGAAGTACAGTACTTCTTTTTGAGCCGTTGTACTTCATACTCCGAAGTAGAGTCAAATGTACTTCTTTGCAATGTTTTGGACTTACCAAGGCACGTTGAACAGGTAGTATCAGTAGAGCAGCTCAAATTATTCGGTCTCTAAAATGTCCAATATTGTTAATTTCTTCTCGCAAAAAACATAAATTGTCAAAATCTTTTTGTATGTGGAACCTTTTCCCATACAAAACAAGCGATTGAAAAGCAACGTTTGGAACGTTCACTTAACTCCGCAGCACAAACTCTGATTACTGGGCCTTGCATATGATGGATCAAGGCTTCGAGAAGCAAACAAAATTTACTAAGAAAGAAAGTCGCACCAATTTATTTTCCCAAATTTAATTTTTACTCAAAATCAGAACAGTTTTTGACACTTCAGATGAGACAAGCAACCACACAATATACATAAATGTGGTTTTTGCTCTAATACCTGTTTGATATGCCTTGGTACTACCTTTAAGTTGAAATTTCTTTAACTGTTTCGAAAAATTTCAAAACGTTAGTAATCTCAGTTAAGAAAGGTACTCATAGATCAAAACATAAATTATGGCTTTCAATCACTTCACTTCTCTAGCTGACAAATTTCAATACAAATGGCTACTCAATCAAGAAAAATTAAAAGGTTTTAGAGAATTTAAATAGTCTGTGGCGAATCTTACTTGTATATTATTCAGCAAAAAACAGATAAAAACGGAAAAATCCTGAAGTAAATAAAAAAATATGTTTTATCTTGTTTAAAATACGTTCCTTTTAGGTTTGGAACCACTTTGCGCAGCTCTATGGAGCATACTAATATAATAAATACATCTGAAAAGTTCTAAAGCTAGACAAAAGTAATTTTTTATGCATTATTGTTTACCTCTAAATGCATTTGAAACTGCCATAACGTCAACAACTTCTAATGCGGTGTCCCTTTTCACGACAATCAGTTTCTTCTTGATAGAAAATTTTCAATTCACAGACTAGATAAAAAAAACAAGATTAAAAAATAATACTTTGACTCCCTTCTCACTCCATATTCGAAGCGCTCCGAAAACACCCATTCGAGGTGTTAACGTGGGAGTCCCTTTTCACTCCATATTCGAAGCGCTCGGAAAACACTCTTTCAAGGTGTTGCTGTTGAACGTAGAAATGCTTTGTTCAAAAGAAAATTTTAAAAATTTGCCCATGCAAACATTTCAAAGGTTGTCTAATGATTTTTAAATCTGAAATGTTCGTGCAAAGTTTCAGATCTAGCACTTTAATTTGATACATGACTTGTACGAATAGTAGTTCGCGCCTTTATTTACAATAATACATAAATAATATAGATTTTTAATTAATAAAATTTATTTTTCCGATTATTTGACTGGCTACGTTACATTCGTGCAAAATTTTTCTAAATTATGAATCAATTGTCCACTAAATAACACAAAACCAACTGGGCTTTTTAGGTAACATGATCAGGCACGGTCCAATCTATGTATCTGTAAAAAAAAGGTTTTAATAAATCTTTGGGTTTCAAAGTTAAAGCCATTCGAATGTGTACTGGCTACGTTAAACTATTTGGAAGTTTAATGATGGGTTGTGTCAGAAAGTTTGAAATTTCTGCGAAACGGGTGAGCGAATATTGCTAACTTTTCAGTATGTCATCTACAATGAATGCAGGTGGTCATCTGCTTACCCAATTGTTGTAAATTTTAGGTTTTTGACAGTTTTTGCTCATGTTATATATCCTTTTGGAAAGGGTACTTAATTATCCGAAAACAACTTTTTTAGTTTTTCATTGGCTACGTTACACTTAACATTTGCCGTACATTTCATTATGACTTGATAGGAGTTCTAAACAACTTTTTCGCTGACTTGGAACGTATCCTGTTAAACTAATTTATTTTCTATCGTTCAGAACTAAATCGGCCAAAATAAATCAAGGAAAGCTCATATTTTTGTACTTTTCTTTGTTGAAGTATCGAAAACTGTTTTTAGGTTTGTGAATAATCCTTCGACAAAAGGAGCAAAATATCAAACACAAAATGGTTGGACATGATAAGAATTAGTGTCAGAAGCAGCTGACAGATATAGTGAATACCAATAATCGCTAATATGTTCAATATTTGAAAGAAAGAAAAAATCGGGCTGGTTTACTTTCCTGTAGAATTGGCCATATGTTGAATTGGTACACTGTTACCGTTTCTGCATATTCTGCTTTTACCATTTTCTCATTACTTTCATACTATTTTTGGTTTTCAGTTTCTGTATTTCTTTGAGCTATGAAATAGTTGGTCTCATTATGTATTGGCGCTTTTTATTTTTATGTGGTTTTACCAGTAGTCGTAATCCACACATAGTTATTTTCTCCACAATAAAACTCTTTAAAATCAGAGAAAAGTCGAATTGATAACGGGGCAAAAACTATTTGCTAATAACAGTTCAACTGACTGAAAATAGTTATGCATGGGCTCGGCCTATTGGTGAACCCACAAGATTGCGGACATTTCCCATATCGCAATTGGGGGACAAATTTTAATTTTGTGTCACCTAAACAGGAGACACCTAACTGCGTCAAAAAATTTCTTCCTGAATTTTTTTCGTTGAAAAAATCTAGTGATCGGGCTATGTGATGTACTCACTCATTCGCCCTTACCTGGGGTTGCCAACGGTACTATAATATATGGTATTGTACTATTTTTTGTGTCTGCGTACTATTATTGTTGGAAAAAATATAGTATGCAAAAATACTTTCTTTCTTCAGTTATAAATATAAATATATTTCAGTGATTTTCAAGAAAGAAATGTTTTGAAATGGATCACATTTATATTGAAATAACAATATTAAAAGAAATAAAGCTTAAAACAAAGGGTTCACAGATCAAAAATGGCAAGATTTTTAAAAATACACAAAATTCACAGTGCGTAGTTAACTCGGCAGTTTTCAGTACAAAAATCTATAGTTAACTGTCGATTCTGAGTTAACTACGCACTGGGAATTTGGCCCTTAGAAAGATTTACTAAATTTACATAAAATTATTTCGCTTATGCTCTCTATTCCTGCAACTTCGGCATTCACAGAAAGAGTTTTTTCTATTAAGATTGTGAAATGGTGAGATGAAAGGCATAAAGCAGGATAGTGTGACTGAATGCTGGTTTAATTCCATAACTGAAATCGGACTCACACATTGTCGAATCTTCACTGATGGCTCCAAAACTGACTCTGGGTCATTATCTGGGGTGTTTTTCGAAGTTAATAGGGATAAGCTTCACTTTTCTGTTGGGGAATATGCTTCGGTCTTGCAGGCTGAGGTAATCGCAATCCTCAAAGGCATGGACTAGGAAATGGAACATAGGTGGAGGGGAAGAAGTTTACGTGTCTGCAGTGACAACCAAGCTGCACTTAAGGCATTGGCCAGCTCTCTAACTACTTCCAAACTAGTTCGGCAATGCAAGTCTCGACTAGATTATGGTGGTAAAAATAAGGAGCTTGCTTTACTCTGGGCGCCAGGTCACTCAGGAGTACCTGGTAATGAGACATCTGACCAATTGGCCAGAATTGGCTTAGACCAGGCATTCCTCTGTCCGGAACCAGTTTTAGCACAACCGCTTTCGGCCAACGAAGCAACCATTACAAACTGGGTGAATACTTCGCTCAGCAATTACTGGGAGGCATCGAGGGAATGCAGGTGGGCAAAACTCATGTTGCCTTCAATCTCAGAAAGTCTGTGCTGTTGCTCTCACTGAGCAGATGGCACTGCAGACAACTTGTTGGACTGCTGATTGGTTACTTCGCGCGGCACAAACACCTGACTGTGATAGACGTAAATGACAAGTCCATTTGCCCGTCCTGCCTGAGACGGTGGATCACTTTTTGTGCTTCTTGCTTGCTTGGTTGTTTGTCATCGATTTTTTAGACTCGTTCGTTTCTCTGTTGTCAGTTTCTCAATTAAAACTTTGGCGTAAAAAGCTTAGCAGTATTGTTGTTTTAAGTTTTGTGTTTTAAAAATGTGAATGATAAATATTTTTCGCCTAACTTTAAAACTCGGAGCGACAAAAATAAAAATGATACGATCAACACAAATAAACTATTTTACAAATACTCCACGTACAAAGTCATGAGTAAGCCGAACATTTGATGAGTTTATGGTGAAGATAATGTAAATAACGCTAGGGCTCGAAGTGCTCTTAAAAAATATAACTCCTCAGAGCGAGATAGTATTTTGATGGATTTATGAGCTCTATTTTTAAAACCTGCAAGTGATTACACACATTATTTTAATAAATAGAAAGAAAATATTTTAGTTTTATTTTGGCCACTCCGAGTTTAGTTTTTGAATTCACCCGCGATGCAAATTTACATAGTTAGATCTAGTCTTCACATTTCATTTTTTTTACGAGCTTTGGGAATATTTAGAAATGTATAAGCAGGGGGCCACCGAAACCAGTAAATTTTTGATAGGGGTATACGAGAAAAGTTTGGGAACCTCTGCTTTAAATGGTCAGGATTCCCATCATTTCCGACGAAATTGTGCAATGGCATTTATGGTAATTGCCTACTTTTGTTCTCATACATACATACATATCGATGTATGTACGTCTGTATATAAGGTGCCTCACCAAAAAATGTTGCGGTATTTTCCCTGGAATTATAAAATTTATTATATTTAAGACCTTCGCCAAAATATTTCAGAAAAATATTAAGATTTACGTGAGCTGAACCTATTTGAAAATTTTTCCAAAAACCATATCATTTTAATTCCGTTGATAAAAATTTTAAACATTTTTATGCACACCATTGATTTGTTGGGAAAAATATTTTTTAAAAATATGGGGCACATTCATAGTTGAAACGAAGTCGACTCTTAAGTTAGTTGCAGCTCTTTTGAAAGATAGATTCATTGAAAATTATGTCAAAAAACTGCAGCTAACTTTAGAGTCGACTTTATTATGACTATGAGAGATATATATTTTTAAAAACTCCGTTTTTGAAAGTATTTTCAAACCGGCGAAGCTCACGTAAATCTCAATATTTATCCAAAATATTTTGGCAGAAGTTTTAAAATATATTTCATTTTACCATTCCGAAGGAAAAACCGTACTGATGAGGTGTCATACACCCTAATATAGGCAATTACATATATATACTACATGATGAGGTACTTGAAATGCCTGCTCGACAGGGTCAAGCCATTTCGGCATTTAACTGCAATGCATAAATATTGACATATGCACACATAGCCCATGTAAGCACTCATATTGGCTGTGCACGTTACTGTCAATGCGTGTGGGAAAAATGTTGTATCCGACATTGAGGGTTCATTGAAATTACACTTCCTTAAGTTGTTTTCCAATTTAAATTTACTCTTCACTCTTTAAAAGGGTCATACTTCATAATTATGAATAATGGATATGTAATCTGGATTGACTAAGTATTTTCTAACAACTTCGACTTAGGAGTGTGTTATTAAGCCGGTATTGCCTTCAAACTTCGTAGTTTTGTTGAGGCTTTTGAATTGAAATCTCATTTAGATTTTCACTTATGCGTAGCATGACCCTATGGTCATACCAATAATACATTTTCTATATTGGCATACAAATAACGGCGAACAGAATTTATATCTTTCATGCCGTTTACAAAAGCTTCGGAAACATAGCTTTTGTAATTACACACCAGCGTTGGCATTTTGCTACGATCGTGGTTAATGAGGTACGATTCAAAAAAAATTTTAAATTTTTTACCTTATCCCATTTTTACTACGCTTTTTTATTTCATTCAGTTTACGGACAGGAACGATATGTGAATCACTGTTACTTTAAAAATTCGATAAACAGGCCATGGCTTCAAAATCTAAATGGGTACTCTTACTGCAAAAAAAATTAAAATATTCGGCAGCAAAATACCGGCGAAATGTGTTCTGTTCTCTCACTGGAGAAAAATATACAAAGTACTTAGTGCGCGAACAGAAATTTTGCAGAAACTTGCAAGTCAGACGAACAGCTGATAAAATTTTGGCTTACATTCAAAAGTGTTCAATTGAAAACGCAAGGAAACTGATCAAAAAGTATTGTCCTGACACAGTTTATTGAGTAAACGAATAATTACATACATTTTACAAGTTTATTTATTCGTACTTATCCATTTTTGATTTCCAAACCACCAAATTCAATATTGTTATTTGCGTATATCCCAGACAGCTGGTTTTGTTCAGCTGGCAAAAATTTGTCCAGGAGAAACTAGCTACTTTCCCTCAAAATGAAATGTTACTTTGCTCTCTCAATTTCCATTACTTTGCAAGTTTTTGCGTACGCGAACGGAAAAAGCTGATAGTTTCTGATAACTACCAATAGATATCAGGTACGCGAATGTGACTATTATTGACGAAATCTGCAAGACTCATTTAGTTCTTTTAGTTTGATATTTGGAAACGACACTCCAAAAGGTACAATAATTAGCGTGCCCGAACCGAAACGGCCCAGATTTATATCTGACCAAAGACTGCCACTCCAGCAACACTCACAAAAAATCGTTATCGAATTTGTATGCTGCTACAACAACACCAACAACATGCAATACTTATAAAAGTTTTTGTTCTAAAAGATTAAATATGAATATAAACTTGAAATAATAAACTTTTGCTACGATTTTTTTATTTTTTACTTCGATTATTCTGTACTTTTGCTACGCAATCGGTTTCGTGAGGTGCAAACTCTGTTACATCTGTTAAATCGTTCTCAGTAATCAATGAACACTTCGACCATAAATATTTTTTTTTTGCCGGTGACGGTTTATGCAAAACTCCTGCATATAAAATCTACTTATTTATAAATAAATAATAATAATAATAAATTTGATTACATTAAACAGTGACAGAAAGAACAGATTTTGCTGAAGAGAAACTTCCGTTGTCGAAGAATTGGTTTGACGAATTTTTTATTTAAGTAAACCAAGGTACTAGTTTTGTTGTTGTTCAAACTTGATTATGTGTTTTTTTTTTATATCAGAGCGCACTTTTGCACAAGGGTATTATAATTTTGTTCGTATAAAGGTTGGTTGTAACAGCTCAAAAGAATCGAAATAGATATAGACATATATATACCAAATTACTCAGGAGAAAAAAAGGCGATTTAGCCATGTCTGTCCGTCCGTTTGCACGATAACTCAAACAAAAATTTAGATATCTCAACGAAATTTGGTATAAAGGTTGCCTTCATCCAAGGTAGGTGGTATTAAAAACGGACGAAATCGGACG
>NW_023458570.1:3100182-3107271 GCF_013731165.1 Rhagoletis pomonella | reverse complement strand
AGATAGTAGAGATTTCAAAACATAAGCAAAGCGCATACGTAACGTTATAAACATATATTTAATACTTCTATATTGACAGTAACCTATCTGCGCAATGTGTGTGGATTTAGCAGTCAAAGGAAGATAGTTTTGAGCCAAATGTATGTTTTGCGCATGCGCAGGTTTTCCATGTATTAGTATCTGTGAGTACCCAGAAAACATTTGGTGTCATAAATAAGTATTTAAGGAGTTGTATTTCGGAGCCATTACGCTTATAAAGAGCTCATTTAAGAGTCCGATATGAGGGTGTTTCCCTTCCTCCGAAGGTCGACAATATGAGTCATATTGGACACTTATTGGCCTCATATACGGCTCATTTTGGACTCTTTTAAAACAATTTTTGGCCTCATATATGAATCATTTCAGACTCTTCTTGAGGCTCTTATCGGCCTCATAAGTTACTACATTCGGACTCTTATTTTAGGTTGTTCTTTGAGTCTTATTAAACGCTTTATATTTGCAAAGGCATTCAGCAAAAATTTCTTTCAAATAACATATATACATACTTACATGCATACACACATTCCAAAATGCATTCAATAGCAGCAGCTGCAGCTAAATTTTGTTCATTTTTTGTTATCTAATTATTTTCAATTTCTGTATAAACAAGTTTAGATATACATAAATTTCATATCTTTAATGTTTTTATATTGGCACAAGGTGCTGGCTCATAACTTGGATTACGAATCCTAAAAGATTCATATAAGAGCAATCAATATTTTGTTTCTGCAACTCCTATTTCTTACCTACCTAGGACTCCTTTCGGACTCATATATTCTGAACGCTCAGAATATGTTTGCGGTGTATATGTGTGAAACAAATTCAAACGAGTTTGACGTATCCTCAGTAGCGTTTGAAAATAAATTTGAAGGGGATTATTTTACTCTGGGGTGGTTATGCCCCTTTGTTGACGATGTTTACTTATAAAAACTAAAATTTTATGATGAAGTATTAAAATTTTATTTTAAAGCTGCGTGGAAATTCAAAACCCGATTTTATAAATTTTTAAATGATTAGCAATTTATTGTTTTAGAACGTTTAACTCAAATATATATCTCCATTTTTCATTGAACTATTCAATTAAAAAGGAATAAATAACTATATTGACTCACTCAAAATTGTAGTGATCTTTATATGATATTCGCAATGTTGTTCATTTTAATTTTTTTCGCGAATTTGTTTTATAAAAGTAGAGCTCAACTTCTAACGGAAACTATATCAATGCAAATTCCAAACTTTGCGCAAAAATACAAAAAAAAATCTTCAAAGTTTCATTTGAGCTGCAAGCTTTTAAGTTACAATTTTTAGAGATTCTCGCGTACCAAAATACGCATGTAAAGCTATTTTATTCAATTTATCGCTTCTTTTTTTCACATAAAAAGCATCAGTGGACATTTCTATAATTTAATTTATTATAAAATTCATGAAATAAAATATAAACTAAAAATTCCCTGTAATTTTCTTTTAACGTTCCTCCACTGCGATTTGTTAAGAAATCAAAAGTAATTTTTTACATACGATTACTCGGTTTTCCTTTTCTTTTTTTATACACCTGTATCTACTATAATATTTGCTGACTGCGCTTGTAGATACTGCCAATATAGAAGCATTACATATACATATGGTTACAAAGAACAGGGTTCTGACTTGGAATATTTGAAATATTTAAGGTTATTTTCCAAGTTCTTAAATGTAAAAAATCTTTCCAACTGCTTTTATTAGCCAAAGTATGTATCTAGCGTGACGTTACTTGACGTTACGTTACTAAAAAAAAGCAGCCAAATCGGCCAATAAATTAGTTAGAAGGCTTTTATTCTTTCGCAAGAGGACTTCCGCTGGAAACGCCCAAGTCTATATTTTGGAATTTATATGTATGTAAAGCAAAATGGATATATTTTGGGCTTTAAAGAGTAGAAATGTTTACAATCTTAGGTTGGTATGTGGCGCGATTTTAACCCGCGCCTTCGGTGATGTCAATTAACACACTAACGTCTACAAAAGCAAACACTTATTAAAGTTCATTCTTTATTAGAAACCGAGACCAATATTCAGATTTAATTTTTGGAAATTGGTATCGGTATTTGGAATATCGAGTCTTTTGATCCCGATATTATTGGGTACCAGATATTTTTACAGCGATACTTTAAATGAGTACTATACCTACGGTGACCATAAATATGGATTCAAAATGAAGGACAATTTTTCAAAAATATGCCTACATATATTTACGTAGTATAAAAAATATCAAAAGAGTATATATGATTCTAAATTCTTATTACATTTTAAACTTTAAAAATGAATCACGTTTTCTTCATCGATATTAATCTTTTTTTACATGATTATTTATAAAAGTATAGTAAAACATATTATAATTACAACAGATTACACGAAAAGTGAAAATCTTTAAAAGATTATTTTATAGGCAAATTTTGAGCCGTTCAAAATAAAAACAATACCTTTCTTTTTTTGTTTTTTTGGTACTTTTCGCAGTTATTTGTCAAAAATCGATGTCATGAATCGACGTTAACGACGAGTTACAAAGTGCCCTTTACCAAAATATATAATTTGTGCAGATTGCGCTCCATAGCATCTACATTTCTAATCCGATTTTCATTATCTTTGGTTCAAAATTTAGTGTAATGATATATCTTCTTTATCGAATTTTTAAAATAATGAAAAAAATAATCAAATGAAACTGCGTATTTGATGGAAAATCTCACTTTTTTGGACTTTGACGACAAAATGCAAATGGTCGCCTGTAGTACTAATAATTTTCATTGAAGTCGCCACAAGTTATATATTTTGGTAGAGGCACATCAATACCCTTCGAGCTGTAAGTCGCTTACGTTGATTGGGAGATTTTTTCATGAGATATTGAAGAAAAGCTACGAAGAGTACCAAAAAACACTTTTTTGAAAAAATCCATCCATTGTCCGATAATTTTAAAATAACGAATAAAATGCGGGACAAATGCAGGACACTTGGAAAAAATCAGTACATTTTCAGGATTTTTAAATTTGAAAAATTACGCAGGACCGACCTTTGAAAAACAGTACGGTCCTGCAAAAAACAGAACTGATGGTCACCGTAACTATACCGATACTTTCGGTTCGATATCGTGTACCTATCGGTGTATTCTGCCATGAAAAACAGCTTTTCATAAAAATACAATCATCGTTCGGAGTCGGCGTAAATCAAAGCGCACGCCACAAATTGGAGCAGAAGCTCGGACAAACGGTAACATAATGTGTAAGCGTTATTCTATTCCCAGCCAGCAAAAAATCCGACAACCGATCCGAAAACGGAAAAAAGTCGATGAAAATCGGATTTTTGTCCGTTTACCGATTCCATTTCCTGATACTTTAATGATCCGTTTTCCCACTAAAGTGTGCGGCAGAAACGTTCGTTCAATACGCTTTCCTTCTGCACTTCACAGATACTTTTTCATGGTTCAAAAGAAATAAAATAAAAGGAAAAATAGGAATAAAACCTGGAAGCTAACAAATAGCCGCACACTCCTCTGCACGCTCAGCCACTGCCGACTACGCATGCATGCTTTCAAATGTTTAGCTTGAGCAAATAAGATACAATTATTGCTTTCAAATGACATCATCTTTTTCGAGCGTATTCCGGATAAAAAAAATGTATGATAACTGTAGGTATACGGAAAATAGAACTAAACTGCACTGTCGGCAAAATTAGTGTTTCTTTGCTGGCTGGGTTATTATTACATACATATACATATGGACATATTATTAATACCATACTTATGGCAAAAAGGGGTAGGTATTGGCAAACGACGATAGTTAACACATTGAAATTTCTATATCGCTTATCTCAGGAACCGCTTATGATAAGGTAATTAAATTTGATACAGCTACATCGACATATGCATGTAAATAAGGAAGCATCATTCACTGCAAAACAATTTTCTCCTAGATTTCTAAATCGAGATGAATGATATTTATTTCGTGCAAAAGTTTTAAGAAGGAACAGTGTGTTTGCCTAATTATGGTCAGATTTGCTTTACACATATTAGTAACATAAAATTTTGAGTACATTGGTAGCCCAACCGTGTGTTGGAAAAACATTGGACTTTGTTCCAATCTTGACAAATCATGTGAAACGGCCTTTAATCAGTGATCGGACCAAAAAAATTCTGTTTTATAGAATATGCAAAAAAAAAAAATGTAGTGGATTTCAAAACAAATGTGGTAGATCTCAGTTTTTTGATAGTTTATTTTGTATTTATCTTGTTTTTTTTAAGTATTACGAATCAGAAAATATAATAAGTATTTATAGTATCGGACAAACTAATAGGATCGCTACAGTTTGCTAAGTTTGTTTATTAATGGGGAGGACAAAAATATGCACAAAACACTTATTTATATGATCATTAAATATGCCCCAAAAATGTATAAAACGAAAGTTTTTCGATTAACGCATGAAAAGTTTTTGTGCACACATACAAAATGTATTTAACTGAGTGTGATTGAATTTGACATTTCCCTCAGAAGAACCATTTTACCCAACCTAACCTAACCTATTGAAGTGTTGATTCACACAAAATATTTTTGTTGCTGATATTGAGTAACACACCTGGGCTGGATTCTGTTACTGTGAGAAAATGTAGTGTACACCGAGTGCAAACCCATAGCCAATAACTCACCGAGTGAGTTTTTCGGAAAATAAGTGTACATAATTTTGACAGTTAAAACTCATTCTCACACTTGCTGGATCGCAAACACAATTTTGACAGCTGAATCGCAAAATGAAGAGTGCACACAATTTTCAGTGTACCTACCCTCCAAAACTCACAGTTACAGAATCCAGCCTCTGGAAACTGTTAAACAGCTTTCGCTAAAAACGAAAAATTTTGATTGAATTTTTCGACCACCAAAACCGGTTTAGCGCGAAACTTCACTACTGGAAAACAACAGTCGAAATATTTTTACAAGTATATTAAAATTGTTTAATATAAAATAACGGGACTTTCCGTTGTTTGTCAGCTTTTTCTTTTTGCCAATTAAATAAACCTCGTCAGCAACCCTGGCTATCTCCGCAAAGGTATTGTCAACTGAAATTATGCGAAAATAAATTAACTTATTACCAAAATAATCATTTTTATGCTTTTTCACCAAAATATGCATCTTGTGTCATAATATTCAGTTTCAAGTGCGATATGCATTTCCATATTTTTGTCTTTCCTATTTATTAATCTCTATTCGGCCTATGCTTATAATGTGAAGGTCTGTTTGCTAGCTACCTTATAACTTTTGAACCGCGGCACGAAATCGCACGAAATTTTGCACCCTTATTTGCTTTTCCCTGGGAAGTTTATAGGCATTGCACCACCCATAGGCGTGGAATTTTTAACCCGCTATAACATATGCTGTGGCAATCCACATTGCTTATCAATACCTGGTTGCAAAGTTAAAGCTGATTAAAAATTTCACGCCTATGGGAGGTCCCGCGCTCCCAAATACAAACTCATTTATATAGCGTGAACTATCTAGACCATGGTTTTTTAGGATGTCTGAATCTTTATTATCACCCGAAAACACATTCTCTGAAATTTACTTTTTAAACATAATTTCATTCAAATGTTGGCCGCAGACGGAAGTAACAACAGCGTAGTCGCGGCCAATATTTGAATGAAATAATTAAAAAAAATAAATAAATAAATGGCAGAAAACGTTTTGGGTGATAATAAGGATTCAGATATTCAGTTCTGTTTTAGGTACGTATTTTATTTATAATTAAAAAACCAAGGTCTAGATGGATTACCGTATACTATAATGAAATTTATGGGGAACCTCGAAACTTTAAGCTACACTCTAAAAAGTGCATGTAAAACTACTACTGAAAAGTGTTTATTTTTCAACCCGAATCTGTTCAAGTATACGTTCAAGATTTGATTTTGAACATGAGTTGTTTAAAATATACACATGAAATGTTTAAAATTACAAACATTTTGAAAGTAAAAATATATTTTTTACAAATAATAAATACTAAGTGCCAGAGGCGCACGCAGGAATATATTTTTGGGGGGGTAAGTATTTATACTTCTAAATATATATCATCAGCAAATACTGAAAATTCGCTCTTTAAAATACATTTATGAAAGTTTTATTTACAGTATGAAATAAATAAATAAACTTTTTAAAGTATCATTAATTGCATTTTATTTACATAAAATTTACAAAGAACTCAGACTATTTAAAACCGGCTTCAAAAAAGGGGAGGTTATCAATTCTTCGGAGTATTTTTACTTCTTTGCACCGCGTGAACCGATTCCAATAATTATTTTTTTTACCAGAAAGATGGTACCTTAAGGGTCGTCTCGTAATTTGGTGTAGATCCGATCATTAAATCATGAAAAAATTAACGGTTAAAGATGCACTCAACTTTCAGAAGTAATACAAAATTTTACAAAAGAATTTTAATGTAAATAAATTAAATAATTTCACGAATTTTTTACACTTTTTTATTCATGTTCCTCGATTTCTGGTTTCTTATTTTAAAATACTTCGAGTAACGAAAATTTAACTGAACTTGTATTTTTATCATGCAGCTCATTTTGTTGGAACGAATTCGAAGTTGGCAGATTAAATCTTCGAATGCTTATTAAGTACATATCAGTGGTAAACTTTTTTAGGCTATAAAGTTTAAAAACCAACAGTAAGTGAGTGTGCATTGCATATTTTTAGGACAATGTTTTCATTCGCAGTTAGACTTTAAAGAGCTCTCAAGAAAAAAGAAAAATTCTTACAAAATGACGCCCAAGAAATGGAAAAGAAAATTTTTTCTATCAAAATTTCTTATACCATAATAAACTTATCCCCAAAACCCACCCCTTGTGTGCGCTACGTGACAAATTTGATATGTAAAAGTAAACAGACAGTGTTTAATTTTGCACACACTAGGAGAGGAAACTGGTTACCTCTCTTTATATGCGTAAATTTAAACGAACATTTTTTAGAGGAAATTTTAAACATTTTATGTGTAAACTGTGAAAATTTGAACAATAAATGTTTAAAACTCAAAAAA
>NW_023458570.1:3088010-3100082 GCF_013731165.1 Rhagoletis pomonella | reverse complement strand
CAAAATCGCTTAGGCGGTTACAGCGCCAAATAAGAAGAAGAAGATGTCCATATCGTTGTAAAGCTCATACAGCTCATCCATCGTCTGCGGTACTCGCCGTCGCCAACGCGTAAAGGCCCGTAAATCTTCCGCAAAATCTTTCTCTCGAATACTCCGAGTAGGGACACGATATCGAGCCGAAAATAAAAAAAAATATCGGGTACCCGTTCGTTATCGTAATAAAAAGACTCGATATTCCAAATATCGATACAAAATTGAAAAAATTAAATCTAAATATTGGTCTCATTTTCTAACAAAGAATTAACACCTTGCACTTTAATAAGTACATCACTGAAGGCTCGCCACATTCCAACCTAAGATAGAACACATTTCTGCGCTTTAAAGCGCAAAATATATCCACATTGCTTTACATATAAATTTCAAAGTAAGTAAGAAGGTTATAGTACGACATAGATTTGCAAGAAATTGAACCGTAGCTAAGGTTAAAATTCAAGTTTTATTAGCGTTTAAAAACAAGATTAACAACAAAATTTTCAATAGAAATTTTAGTAATGATGCTTCGGCTGATAAGTAAAAGCAAGACAGATTTTTACATTTTGGAATTTGGAAAATTAACCTTAAGTATTTAAAATATTACTACAAAAATTGTATACAAATATTTTTGCTCAATTCCCAGAGTTTTTAAATTTTGACGTTTTCATTTTATTTTCTAACATTTTGTCAGACAAATGTCATGCCACGCCAGATTGAAATGCCCAATACAATATATCATTATTCACATTAACTTTGTAATGTACATTTACGATTCGATACGATACAACGGTTCTGGTACTCGATTCCAAAAAATATCGTTTGAAAACTATCGAGTAAAAAGTATCGGCATCGAATGTCAAAAATATCGATATGGTATCATATCGTATCGAAGTTCGTGTCCCTAACTCCGAGAGCAGCCTCGTCGGATGTTGTCATCGTCCACGCTTCTGCGCCATATACCAGTGTTGCCAGTAACCTCGTTAATAAAATCCCGTCCAAATTTAACATAAATCGCGTATTGTACTAAAGTTATAACAGAAATCCCGCGCTTTATGTATCTATTATACATAAAATGCTTTCAGATGAAGGAACACAAGCATGTACATAAGGGCGGGTCAATTTTTTTTACTATACGCGTATAGCATAGAAGGATGTAATTCTAAGCAAATTTGATGAAGAAACAATAGGTCTAAAATCAATTTGGAGTTTGCCAAATTGCGAAAATACGTTTCGAAGTAAATGTGAAATGTTTCACTTTGCGTCCTCTGGTGAAATTGATAATTAAAAGATAAGTCCAGAAAAGGATTCCTAATACCAAAAAATCGCGTATAGCATGTTTTAAAACAAAATTGAAGAACTTTCTAACGGCACTACAGCAAAATGCTAAGAGACCTATTTTTGCAATTTGGCAAACTCCAAATTGATTTTTGATCCATGGTTTCTTCGGCAAATTTGCTTAGAATTACTCGTAGAATCCTGCTGTGATATACGCGCATAGTCGAAAAACCCTCCCATACAAATTGACCCATATATATGCAATATACATAGGATATTATATGGATTATTCCACGTCAAAACGCATGCGGCTCTGCTCAAAAATGGTGGAGAGCTATCGTTGCTTTTAAGATGTGAAAAGTTAGGCTTTTTTTTGTAGAATCGATGGTTATGTGGCGCTTATAATAAATAACGATTCGGTACTCAGTCAGCGTTTTCCGACCAGTTTCCAGAAAATTTTCCCATGAATCGTTTGTGAAAATCCAGATAACGAACCAAAATCGTAACAAAAGGCCACAATGTATGTTTTTGGGATCGCTGAACCGGAATCCGGGGTAAGTTTGGTCTCACGAGGTCAGTATCGCGGTCATTTAAAGGTCAACTAGACGAACTATTGAAACCTCAGAGTGAATCTAATTTAACTGATTAAAATTTTCTGTGCAATATTAGCGAAGTGATTTTGGAAAAATCAGAACTTCCGAAATTGTCTATTGATTTTTATAAATGGTATCTAGTTTTACTAGGAATAAAACAAAGTAGTGACTAAAAGAGAACATTTTGTTGTTTTAAAATTTTGCCAAAAAATGTTGTAGAAGTGGAAAAAATAGTAAAAGTTGGTCTAAATTTTAGATTTATTCTAAAAATTTTCCGCATATTTGCAATGCCCTCACAAAACTTATTATTTATTTAAATAATACAAATATCCTTCCCAAACTCTTAACTAAATTTAAAATTGGTTAAGTAATAACCGAGCTTAAACTGGTTTAGTTCCGGAAGTCCTGCGAAAATAGTTTTTAAGAATAAGTTGAGAATTTTAGATTGTTGGAAAAATTTTAAACGAAGTTTAGTGAATTACTCGATCAGCCCTACGACCTGTACTAGGTGGATTAAAAAGTTTATGATCAGTGTAACACTGCGTAATAGAATCACTCAAAATACTTTTCCACTCATCGTTTAAATCAAACTGATCAACATCTGTGTATACCGCTATGCTTTCTAAAGACTTGTGCTTAGTTCATTATTTTACATTCATTTAAAACAAGTTCAGAAGCAATCCAAATTTATTTCATGTGAATGAAGGTCCGCTGATAAGATTCATATGAACGTCGTTAATTTACCACAGAGTATGGCAGCCTTTTCTTAATTATCAAATTATCAAAAAATGCCGTTTATGGTCAGGAAATCATATTCGCCCTGTTTAGTTATAAAATCCCGAAAAAAGGTCGAAATCCCGCAAACTGGTAACACTGCCATATACCAGCACGGGCATGAGGAGTGACTTATAGAGTGTGGTTTTCGTACGTCGAGAGAGGACTTTTGCACTTGTTGGCAAGTGATTTGCGTTGCATTTCCATGCTGACATTCTCTACTTTCTCGAAATTATAGCTGCCAACAGTGACGTGGGTGCCAAGGCGCGAATGCGCTGACTGTTTGTTTGATAACAGAGAGATACTTCGTCTTGTCATCGGCATAAGCCAGCAAATGCACGCCCTTGTAGTAAATTGTTCCTGATCTTATTATCTTCTCCAACATCAGTTTAAAGGAGTCACATGAAAGGGAAACCCCGTTGGGTGGAGAACGGCCCGGAGAGGTCTTTCCCAATTCTTACGGAGCTGGTGGTACAGGCAACTCCTTTGAAAAATAACAACAGCAGGCTTTAAAGTCGGCAAATAGGTGGTGAGTGTCGATCCTTTTCTCGCGCATATTCTCAAGGTTTGTCGTATTGTGAATACTTGGTCTATGGAGGGTTTTCCAGGCCTAAAGCCACACCGATAAGGCCCAATCAGTTCATTGACGGCTGGCTTCAGTCTTTCACACAACACGCTCGATAAGACTTTGTAACCTATGCTTAGAAGGCTAATCCCGCGGTAGTTGGCGCAAATGGCGGGGTCGCGGGGTTCTTGTGGATTAGGCAGAGCACACTTAAATTCCAGTCATCAGGCATGCGGTCACCAGACCATACTCTGCATAAGAGTTGATACATGCACCTTATCAACTCATCGCCACTATATTTGAATAGCTCAGCTGGCAGGCTGTCAGCTCCAGCAGCTTTGTTGTTTTTCAGCCGCGTTATTGCTATTGGTACCTTGTCATAGTCAGCCGGAGGAACATCGCATCATAATCGACTTGGGGCTCGGTTTCTTCTTCTCCACAACTTTCCGTGCTGCTACCATTCAGTAGGGTGGAAATGTGTTCCCACCATAATTTAAGTACGTTCGGAGCATCGGTAACCAGGTCTCCATGATTGTTCTTAAAAGAGTACGTCCCAGTCTTGAAACCGTCCGTAAGTCGCCTAACTCCCTGGTAAAGTTTTCGGGCATTTTTCCTATCGGCCAGCATTTCAAGCTCTTCGCACTCACGTATTTCGGGCTCACTCTCTTCTTATTGGGGAAAATACGTCTCGCTTCCCTCTTCATATCCCTATAGCGGCAGTTGATTGATTAGTCCTTATTAATGCATATGTGTAAACTAAATGGTTCTATTTGAAAAGACAATCTTAACTAATAGCCAAATACAAATTTAGTTTATTTAGTAAGTAGAGTTTAGTACTAAACTTAAATTTTTTGACTTGTTTTCATACAAATAGAGGAATAAAAACAGGAAATCGACACCTGAGTAGAAGATCGACCATTCTCGGCAGCCAGTTCGAACACGCCCTATTTCAGAAAACTTTTCAAGAACGCCTTATCTCAGAATTCGGATCTCAGCACATTTTCAATACTTTTCATTTGAGATAGAGCGTTTTTGTTCCGAATTCAGAAATATGGCCTTCTTAAACCAAATTCTGGGATAGTCAAGTCAATAAAGTTTGCAGGACGAAATTCGATGATGTGGTCGTATGTACTAGGGATGTTGCGAATGTGGAATTTTAAAAATCCGCGGATGCGAATGTGGATGCGGATGATTAAAAGCTAACATCCGCAGATGCGGATGCGAATGCGGATGTCAAGTATTTTTAAGAAATAATTTAGGTGAGTAAATTTGGTGATTCAGGTAAATAAAAAATGGAAAGGTAGTATTTAATAATGTGTTTTTAGTAATTGAATTTACAAATTGGAACACTGAATTTAATAAAACTTAATAAAGGGTCGTAAATCAAACCTGCGCCACTATATCGAGCCTTAACCGCCGAATTGGTGTAAGGGACAAAAAATCGATTTTTTTTTTATTATCGAAATCGATAGTGTTTGTTCTGATCTGTCATCTCCGAAAATTTCATAGTTCTATGTTTTACCGTTATAAAGTTATAGCAGAAACAATTTTGGTGTAAATGCGCAATACACTTTGTTTATATTTTTCCATGACCGCACATTGTTACTTGCATCAAAAATATCTAGTGTGCTTTTTTGCTTGTAGCAAAAAATATTTAATTCTAATAAACTAAATGCGCTTCACGGAGATAAGTTGCATATAAAATAACATAATAAGTAGTTTTTTGTGCGAATAAAGGAAGCTTTTGAGCCAGAGGTAATTATTTTGGCTGCAAGCAATAGGAAAAATTATACCTTTCTATTTATGGCTTATTAAAAATGAGTTTATCGTTGTTTTCTTTAGTTTGCAAAGATATACCTCTCGTCCCCTATAGTGAAATTGAGTTCAACATTTCCATTGATGATGAAACGTGTGTTGGTAATAGGGGCTTTAAAGAGTCAAAAGTTATCCGAAAAAAACCGCAAAACAAGAGTCGGAAATCCAATGGCGTCAAACCGAACCCCTGTTTGAATAAAAATTGTGGAAACTCATGTGCAGACAAATTTACGGAATCAGATCGTGTGGCAATAAACGAGCACTTCTGGGGTATGGGGAATAAAATAAGGCAGCGGGACTGCATACTTTCATGTACGACACGTAAGTGTATTAAAAGAAGAAAATCCGAAAGTAATAAAAGGAAGTGGAGTTTTGAGTACACAATAAGTTTTAATAATATAAAAGCAAAAGTATGCCAAAAATTTTTGCTTCACACTCTCAATGTATCTCAAAACATGATAATCTATACTAGAAAAAACGCACAGTGTATACAAACAACCAAAAAAGCTAACAAAAACCTAAAACCATACAATAAGTCTGATGAAAATAAAGTAGCACTTTTGAAATCTTTTATTACCCAGTTGCCTGCTGTACCTTCACATTACTGTCGTAATAAAAGCAGTAAACTTTATTTACCATCAGAGTTCAAAAACATATCAACTCTGTATAAGTATTATTTAAGTCATTTAAGTCAGATTAATAAGGAATCATCTAAGTTATCTTTAAGAGTGTTTAGAAAAATTTTTAATACCGACTTTCACATTGGCTTCCATATGCCCAAAAAAGATAAATGTGCTTTATGTGAAAAATTTAAGAACTCGGACAGTGAAACTAAGATTCTTTTAAGGCAAACTGAAGAATTTCAAAAGCATCTTAAGGATAAAGAAACGTCAAAACAAATATTTTTAAATGACCAAAAGCAAGGTCGAACAGATTCTTCATTCTTATGTGCGAGCTTTGATTTACAAAAGGTTCTTAATACGCCCCATTCAAAGAGTGTAAATTTGTTTTACTCGAGAAAATACGCCTACTACAATGAAAGCATTTATGAAAGTGTTACAAGAAATGGTTATTGCTTTTTGTGGGGCGAAAAGGACGGAAAACGGGGATGTAATGAGACCTGCACAGTAATTTTTAAGTACTTAAAACTCCTTGATAAAAAAGGAACGTATACCTTTATTAGCCTTTGCTGTGACAGTTGTGCAGGACAAAATCGAAACAGAGCCATGCTTGCTATGTTCGTTTATTTTTTTAAATCCTGTACAAATATAAAAAGCCTAAAAATAACCTTTCTGTTACCCGGCCATACCATGATGCCAGTCGACTCTATTCATAGTACAATAGAGTCATTTACGCGCCAAAGAAATATTTGGGCTCCCAGCGAATGGTATACCGTTATTTCCAATGCGAGAACTAACCCAAAAAATTACGAGTGTACAATAATGGAATATTCCGATTTCAAAGACTGGAAAAACTTTGCGCGTACTATGTTTCCTACCTCAACCAAAATAGAATTTAACTCTCTTCGATCTGCTATGTTCCAAAAGGATTCCTCTCTTATGACTTTAAAGCATGGATACTGCAATAACTCACAGATAAAAGAATACAATCTAGCTTCAATGGACCAATCCAAACGCAAACGCAATATTTCCATTAGTAACGAAGGACCCCTTTCTCTGTATGATAAGCCCTTGAAAATTTCTTTAAAAAAGTTTAACGATTTAAAAAAACTTTGCGAAAAAGGTGCTATACCAAAACAGTTTCACAATGAGTACTTAAATATGCAACAAAGCGCAACAATTACAGATGAGTTACCTGAAACTGACGAGGAAGATACATTTTAGGTTTTAAATAACACCAAGTTACCTGAATATACATAAAAAAGTTAATTTGTGAATTTCGGTTTTTTGGTTCAGTTTTGGTTAGCAACTGTTATTTACGGTCCCTGATATGCTTAAATTACGTTTAATGAACTATTGTTAATTTTATAAAAAATACTGTAACGTTCTTTTAATGAAATAAAAGTTTATTTGTGAAAAAACTTTATGATTATTTTGATGTAAGTAACATAAAATTTCAGCAGCAGGTGGTGAGTGTGCCAGCGAAATTGATGTAAGTAACAAAAAACACAACTACGACTTATTTTAGCTACTGAAATTAGTTGCGTTATGTACTTAGACCACAACTAGGACCGTGTACAAAATTTAGTTCAAATTCTTTGCTTATTAACAGAGATAATTAAAAAAAACCTCCCCCTGTATAATTTGTTATTTGTCCCTTACACCAATTCGGCGGTAAAGGCTCGATATAACTACTCGCTCGAGGCGACAAACTTGAAAAACTCGAAATTCGACAAAATTGTAAATACTTTTCGATTGACGTTGCACAAATTTAGTTATATTTATTTATTTTTTATTGCGGTGCAATAATTCCTTTTTGTGCTGCAAATTTCGGATGTATCCTCCTGTCATTCATCTTCACAATCTAGCATCGTGGCAAGATCGATGTGTAAACACCGTTGTTTTCCAAAGAATTCTTCATTCTCATTCTTTTTTTTTCGTTTTTTTTTCGGAATTTGGAGAACCTGAAACGTTATTAGGGGTTTTCGATTTTACTTTTCGTAATTCGCTTTTAATCCTTTCTCCTGTGACTGGCCAGATATACGTTTTATCAGTGTATTTGCACAATATTCCAGGGACCGAAAATAACAGTTATTGTTTTACGAGTTAAACTTGGCCAAATATTTTTTATTCCGAAATAAAAGTCCTTTCCGGAAAATAAACAAACCGCTTATCCAAATTGAAGAAATTTGGTATCATATGAAAGAGGACTGAAAAAGCTTTTAAAGAGATATAACGAACGAAAGTTACCAGCTCTGTTTAAATTTTTTTATATAATTTAATACTCAAAAAATTCATATACCTGACCGAAGGTTTGTTCTATGGTAATTAATTCACATTTTTTATTGAAATATTTTTCAATATGTGGCTTTCCTCGTTTAGACATTTCAGTTTTAAAGCATTTAAGTCCTATTCATTTGATACCAAACATGTTTAATTTGGATAAGCGGTTTGTTTATTATCCGGAAAGGGCTTTTATGCCGGAATAAAAATTTGTTGGCCAAGTTTAACTCGTAAAAAAATAACTTTTATTTTCGGTGCCTTCAATATTTTCATTCGCGAAGGAACCGCATTGATTATTGCGAATGCGAAAGCAAATGGGAATATTAAAATTAATGCGGAAGCTCCGCGGTTGCGAATGCGAATTCGAATATTCGCAACAACCCTGGTATGTACATATATTAGTCCTCAAACAATAATTTTTTCAAAAATAAATATTGCAAATTTTCAAGGATTTTTAAGGCCAAAATTCATACTTATGCACCAACAAATTTATTTTGTTAGCTTCTTTGCACACTCAGCTACAGCCATACACGTAAATGTGTTTTCAAATGTTGAGTTTGAATCAACATCACATCGCGCGATTAGTGCATTTGTACAGATAAACACCCTGCAGCGGAAATAGTAGTACAGAACTAGTGAGTTCACCAGTTTTCGGGAGTCGAATACCGGTACCTTGCAAATCTACCAGCCATGCTTTCTACTGTCGCATTTAACATGGAGTTGTCCTAGGAGGTGACAATTGACTCCCGCTGCGTAACTTTTCACTAGTACCTGTAGTAGTAACATGTAACCTGTAACCGAACCACTTTTTTTTCGTTGTGCACTTCACAGATACTTTTTCATAATAAAAAAAAAAAAACGAAAATAAAGATTTTATTAAATTATATGTTCCGCAGCATAGTGAGGTGCAACCAGCATCTTTGTGCACTCAGCTACAGGCACAACATGTGAGTGCGCTTTCAAATGTTCGCTTTGAATCAAGCCAGGCGACGATTTGTTCAAATTTAAAAATTTAAATTTGTCCTTGCTATTATCTTTGCTATTTATTTTCCTGTGATCGAACGTACAAAAGCTGCAGCGTGGCGTTGTTTGAAATTTTATTATTGGGCTGAACTGATTCTTGATAATTTTAACAAAATTGTCATTTAAACGCGCTATATCTCAGTCGTTTGTGTATCGATCGATTTGAAATTTTGACACAATAAACTAAAAACTATTCCAAAGAATTTAAGTTTAACACCACTTCTTAATACTGACTACAAATAAAACTACAGGTTTATAACTTTTTTATGAGAATTAAGAGGGTGTTTGTTTTCATATGCAAAAGTTGTGTTATAAAGTAAATAAATTTTTTGTTTTAAAACGGTGTTGTAGATGACTATGTAGGGAAGTTTTTGCGAAAGTTTCAGAATTAAACATCAAGTAGTTGCAAAGTGATAACAATATTATTATGACTCACGGTTAGCAGATTAGCGCGCTGCGCTCTAAAAGGCTTTATAACTCGGAAAAGTAAAAAATGCCTTTTTTATTAGTGATTTATATGTAAAAAGACTTGATCTTTCGATTGAGATAACTAAAAACAATATTAAAAATTACCATTACTCAAAAAATTCAAATAAATTTTGGTTCAGAATCTTCACCATGAAAATTCATAGTGCCATCGCATAGCCTGTACAAAAATCTATAGAAATCATAGTTTTCGAATTATTTTTCCTATTTTCTGTCTGCAGCTAGTCGAAAAGTAGCTTGTTTTGCACCGCTGGGCGCTGGGACATTTGACGTGAATTGACCCCAAAAAAATTTAAGAAATAGTAGTTATGTAAATGATACCCCTTGTACCTACATATGTATTGCTTTATTTTGGTACTTTTAAGTCCGATATTTGCGTGGTGGTCACACGAGGGAAACAGAACATGGATAAGTATTCAAAATTTATTATTTGTATTTAAATGATAAATAACAAATTCCTTTATGTAATAAGGGAGCACTATTATATTAAAACGGCCAATAATCTTTAGAAAGTGCAATATGTAATCAATAGCTCGATTTATTACTACCTGGAGCATAATATGCTATTGGAACTAGTAATTTAACTAGTACGAAAGCGACAATTGTCTCCGACCCCGCTGCAGGGCATGTACCATGTATGTGTGTATGTGTTGTCTCCGCTGTACATGCTTTGTATACATATATGACCGCGATGCCTGACCAAACGGCTGAATCGATTTCAATTCTGGAAAAAGTACTTTTTTGGTTATTCTGTGTGGAAGGTTTTTCGATTTAAGATAATTTGTTTTAGATGCCAAAAAATTAAAAAAGCTGAGACATCACGATTTCACAATTTCATAGGCGCGTATTCATAGTCCAGCAACTAAGTCGAAACTAACAAAGTTGCAACTTAAATTTAAGTACCAACTTAAAATTTACCTCTATTCATAGTCGCATTTCAGACTTCTACTAAGTAGTTTCGACTTAGTTTACGATATAGCAAAACGAGTGTGAAAATGTATCGATTTTTCTTTACGATATTTCGGAAAAATTACATTTTTATTAAATAATGTCAAGTTTGATCATCCGTTTATGTAATTTTTATTTTCATTGCATGATTATGCAAAAGAATAAGGTATCATTTTCTTGTTAATTGTGTGAAATAGCCAGAGCAACCGCAGTGATGTGAAGTCGATGCCTCGAAGTCGATGATATCGAAGCATGCTGTGAAACATACAAATAGTAGATATCTAAATGTTATGCACAAATTTACTTTAAAAGAACTAGCGTGAAACTGACTTATTATTTGAGAATTTATCTAAATTATTCCAATTATAAAATTGTGATGTAGCTTTATTCGAATTGTAATACGCATTTAATTTCATCTTCCGATTAAAATGGATCGATCTTTGTAAATTTTAATTGGAGATTATTCAATATTATCAAATTCACCCTCTACCAACTTAATTTTTACATATTTCGTCTGTTTTCCCTTAATTTGATAAAATACTCCTTCCTAGTTACGACTTAGTTGCAGCTGCAGCCGAAACTAAATTTTAAGTTGGTACTTAGCCAGAAAAGTCGAAACTAAGGCGACTATGAATAGCTTTAGTTGTGACTTAGGGCCGTTTGCACCATGTCTAGTTAACGCTAAGTGGAGGTACATCCTTCAGTTAAGCACATCGACTGCTTTATCGATCACATGTTATATGATGGGTGTCGATAACGTCGATAAAGATGTTTAACTGGGAGTTAGAATTAACTAGACATGGTGCAAACGGCCCTTAGAATAGTTTCGACTTAGTTGAGTACTAAATATGACTATGAATATGCGCCATTAAACTTATTTAATTATTAGGAGGACACTCTATTAACTTGTTGTTAATCTGCGATTCAAAGTATACAATAAGATATGCGAACGCCAAATTTCAGGGAACATCTCATGACTCTTATATATGGCGCTGTACACAACTACAAAATCATTTAAAAGAAAAATATTTATGAGGAAAACGAAACTTCTGGTTATTAGGCGACAGTGGATTCGCTCTCCAGCCTTGGTTAATGACACCAATTTCCGAAGCATCAAATGCTGCAGAAGAGCGCTATAACATAGCACATAAAAAGACTCGATGTATTGTTGAACGTTTTATAGGAGTATTGAAAGCACGTTTTCGTTGTCTTTCTTAATAAAGGTGTTTATACTATACGCCAGAAGTCAGGGAAAATAATTAATGCATGCATTGTGTTGCACAACATTTTAATAAAAGCAAACGTTCCGATAATTGAAGAAGGTTCTACAATGGGTCAGACTGCAATACAAAAAAAAAGCCAGATCTATACGATTACAAATGTAAACACGTATTTTAACCATTAATTAAAAAAACAGTATTTTCGTTTCAAATAAATTTTAATGCACATGTAATTCAGTGTTCTTTCTTTTCAAATAAATAATTAGTTTAGTATGTACAAAAAAGCTAAGTATTTAGTAAATATATAAAGTTAAAAAACATTGTGGTGGTAGGTTTATTATAATTGAATATGTACAAAATTAAAAATGAATTAAATTCATTTGATTCTATTGTAGCATAAGCACATCGCCCTTTTTACTTTAATTGTCATGTGCACA
>NW_023458570.1:3087205-3088000 GCF_013731165.1 Rhagoletis pomonella | reverse complement strand
AACCAATTGGTGATCAAACTCCAACCAATAACTTATTATTTGCTATACTATTACTATTATTATTATTAATTGTATTATTATAACCATCATTATTGTTATTATCATTATTATTACTACATATTATTATTTTGATTTGAGACTTTAATATATTTTAAATAACTTAATTATTTATTAAGTATAAAATAGCTCAGTATTTAGTATCTACAGTGGTTGAAAAAATTGTAGCCGCACCACATTTTGACAAGTTTTAACATTTTTTTGTTTGTTATTTAATTTTGGTAATTTTTTTATAAAAATGTAGTTTATTCTTTAACAAAAACCGTGTAAATCCAAGTTTCAAACTTTGTGCAATATTAAAAAAAAAAATCAGCGAATCTTCCACTAGAATTCAAAATCTTTCAAAGAAATCTAATTAAAAAGCACGAAATTTTTACGAAAATTCGAGGATTTTTTTAATATTGCATAAAGTTTGAAACTTGGATTTACACGTTGTTTGTTAAAGAATAAACTACATTTTTATAATCAAATTACCAAAATTCAATAACAAACAAAAAAATTTTAAAACTTGTCAAAATGTGGTGCTAGAATTTTTCAACCACTGTATGTACATATATAAAGGTAAGAAAGGTATTATTATTATAAATATTATTATAAAAGTGTGATTACTATTATTAATTCAGTCTTTAATTTAATTTAAATAACTTAATTATTTAGTATAAAATAGCTAAGTATTTAGTATTATGTATGCATGTATATAACGGTAGGAAAGGTAGTATTATTATAAATTATTATTAT
>NW_023458570.1:3083837-3087105 GCF_013731165.1 Rhagoletis pomonella | reverse complement strand
AGAGGAAAGTAGGTATCACGAATGTAAGTAAAAGGGAGATTTTGCTGCCATTTTTAAAGGATTTTTTTCACCAACTATTTTGAAAGGAACGCTGAGGAAAAATGTAAGTTTATTTACTTTTTAATGGAAGAAATACTAATTTATAGTCGAAAAGTACAAATAAGCATCAATTGGAAATTCTGGTAAACCCAATGCAAGGTCATCCTGAAATCGCGCGAAGTTTTTACAAAGGTGGTAAATAACCATTGAATAGATTTTGGCGCAAAGTTGAGGAAGAACTCAATTCAGCGGGGCCACCATCGAAATGTATTGCCCAATGGAAGAAGGTACATCAATAAATACATTTTACCTATATCAGTTTAATAAAATTGCTACAATCCAGGTGTGGGCTGATCAAAAGAAGTACGTGCGACACAAAGCAGCCAGTAACCTTAGACACAGTAAGGGAACTGGAGGAGGCCCTAATATCGAATACAAGTTTTCTGCAACAGAAAGGGCAATATTCGAGTTGATAGGCATCAACGTATCGAATCCTACGCTCGTGGTCACACATCTGCCAATACAAAATTACACATATTTGTTAATATACGTACATACACATCCATTTTTTAGCTAAGCTAGTTTGTATTCATTTAAGTATTTAAAAAAACAGCTTACTAGCATCACATTTAGGCTGTAGTATCCCTTCCTATTGTAGTATAGGTGCTTATTTTCAGAGGGTGCGATGATACGAACATGTGTTCCATCAAGACACCCTATAACACTGGGAATACCATGCTTTATGTATAATGCACGTGAAATGCGTCTTCTTTCATCGATGTTCGTTGATGCATTTATCCACCTTGAGCACAACAAAGTTTCAAAAGTTTCAGTTACTTCTTTGAGAACTTTACTGAAGGTGGACTGGGAGAGAGACGTCGACGTATTTTCCAATTCCTGTTTGATAACCGCCTTCAGCAAAAAAACGTAAAGATGCGCTGAGTTTTACAATAGGAGGAACTGCAAATTGTTTTTTAGTTTGCTCGGTTTGCGAGGAAAGTCGAAATGCCGGCTTATTTACCCTATAATATTTCTGGAACCAGTAAAAGCGATAAATTATTTTAAATATATGTACAAATGTTGTGTAGGTATTTACAATGATTGCGGCAACTCAAGCGATTCGTATTTTCGCGCAGGCTCCTTCTTATAGACCTCTGTTGAGTTTCCTGTGGCTACAATTCGCCATATACTTCCTCCACTACCATATGAAAGGCAATACTATGCATTATCTTTAATATTTTCTTAAAACGATATAAAATTCAACAAAAAGTTCAAACTTGAATTCTCTCAGAATGTCTAAATGAAATGTCATTTGGCAAAACAGCTGATTTCGAAAATTCAAAATCCTTCCTCCTCAATTATTCCTCTCCCTTGCGGAAAATAATAGGAGGATTTTTTTCTCGAGAAAAGAAAAATCCGTGAGAATATAATTCCGCGGGAATATTTAGAATTGAGCTGATATAGATTTAAAAACACATACATACATACATACACATAAACAGTATTAAGTACACACATTCCCACCAGCAGAAACATTGAAAGTAATACCATGGTCGGGCTGCCATCGAAAACATGTTTGCATGGCTAAAACTGGTTTTCGACCTAAAACTTGTGTTTTCGTTCATGTAAAATCTGTCAAACGAAAACCAGTTTTCGCTGAAAACTACTTGAAAACTCACGTTCCACTCATTCCAATCGGTGTCTTCACTAGCTTTTTACAAGCTTTTTGGATATATTTATCGAAGTGGAAGTCATATTGTATCATCTTTTATATGCTATTTGGGAATTATTGCCAATTGGCTGGCCAAATTAAAATAAAGGTATTCATCAAACCTCATAAATGCATTGTAAACCGTATAAACTTATAATTGTGTAAACCTTATAAATGAACTATCAAAATTTGTATGGAAACTCGTTTACACATTTCTGATAAATTTCTCCAGCGATTTCACAGAATAAACTTCATAAACTGAAGCCAGGGGCCCTATTCTGTAACTGTGAGTTTTAAAATGTGCACTTGAAAATGTGTAAACTCAAATGTTCCGATTCTGCAACAGTGAGCGTGTGTTTTTGCTGTCAAAATAGTGTACACTGGCTGTCAAAAAACTCACGGCATTTTGTTGGGTGCGTTTGGTAAATTTCCGGTTGTCTTTAAATTAAAAAGCGTTGTAAAATAAATAAAAAGATGGAAAATAAAGTTAAAAAAGCTTCAAATGAGCAAAAAAATTATTTAGTTGAATACATGGAAACCAATATTGAGTTTGCCAATGATAGGTATGTGAAATATTGATAAATATTTGTTTTGTTTTATTTACCCAAATATTTTTCAGATTTGGATCAGTAGATGGAGCACATTTAAGAGCAAAGAAGTGGAGTGATCTCGCTGCCACCCTTAACGGCTTAGGAGGTGCTGTTAAAGACGCTTCAAAATGGCGCAAGCATTGGGCAGATCAAAACTGAGTGAGTAATTTTAACTTTTAGAATGTCTTAAAATGCTAGATCTTTCACAGAAGTCATATAAAAGAGAGGGAGGTGCTGCGAAGGGCATCATTGCAATAAACCGGAAGGAACGGACTTGGACGCCCAAAGGAAGCGACCGATTTTGAAAAACGGGTTCTGCAACTTATGGCACCAGTGGTCGTCACAGGACATGATAGTGTTCCTGAAATGCTAAATTTAAGGGTAATATGAATATTTCAATATGTATCAAAGAATATGTATCCAATTTGAATTTTTTAACTTAAAAGCACCATGAAGAGGAGATGCAGTTGGAGTTCCTTGCCCCTTCCTCACCCCCTAGGCTCCAAACTCCTCCACAGTCGTCTTCGATGTTGCGATCGTCAACACGAAAAAGAAAACGCACTTCAGGATCAAATTCGTCGATCGAAGTTGAATATTTGGAAATTGAACAAAAAGAAAATAAAACTAAATAATGGAGGAAAATAATAGATTGTTAAGAGAAAAAAATGAATTGGAAAGGGAGAAACATGAAGCTGAAATAAAATGGAGAGTCAGACAATATGAGATTGATTTGAGAAGTTTAGAAATTATGGAAAGGCAGGCCACATTTCAGAGTGATAATTATATTGCGTAGATAATATATTCATGTTAGTAATAATAAAAAAATAATGATAATAATAGTAATAATACCTTCATAATAATATTTATAATAATTTTATATAATAATAATAATTTATAATAATACTACCTTTCCTACCGTTATATACAT
>NW_023458570.1:3066669-3083737 GCF_013731165.1 Rhagoletis pomonella | reverse complement strand
TCAAATAGAGTTTTGGGCTATTCACAACTTCGAAGTACTTGAAGCGGTTGAAGCAAAGTTGCTATTAGGCTAATTTTCATACGTTTTAGTATTGTTCTATTAATTTTTGACAGTTGTCAAGGCAAAGCAAGCAAAGCCAGCTTGCATTGGGCCAACCTTAATGGTATAAATTCGACGATGTTGAGGTGAGCGAAAATGCACATTACATCTTGTTCAGCATGTATGTACGTGGGCTTGGGTACAAAGGAAAAGCAGGTGCCCTATTCTGTAACAGTGAGAAAAGGAAAAATGTACACTGATCTAAAACTCATTTACACAGGCAGTGGCACTGTGAACTTTCATGCTATTCCGTAAACTAAAGTGTACACTGTTGTGCTGAATAACATTTGACAAGTCCGGTACAAAAAGAAAAATAAGCAAAACGGAAAAAATATGCAAAATACATTAATGGAATCAAATATTCTATTTAGGAGGCAGTTGCGGAGAAGAAGGAGGTAAATATACATTTTCTACTTCCGTGACTTCAATTATAACTACTTTATGTATGTACATAGCAGAGCTGTGTAATGATTGAATCAATTGAGTGTGCATTCTCATTTTTTTCGTTTCAAAAATGTGATTGTTTGATTTAAAAAATTTAACAACCACTCTTGAGATTGGTTACAAATTGTAAACACAAAATATGTAGTGTGTTATGGAATGGTTGACACCCATTCACATAGAGAATGTGAATGCAAAAAGAGAACTCAATCATGTATGATTGGACGTTTATGGGAATGCAATCTGTCAATATCATTCAGTACTAATACTATTTGTTGTATCAGGGTTGAAATTTTTGTACTCAAAATGTGAAACCAGAAGATTGCCATCTCCCTCAAAATAAGTAAACAAATAAATATTTGGTGCTAAAATATTTTTCTAAGTGTTTGGCCGAACTTTTGCTCAAACTTGAGGCATGAGTTCTGATTTTATAAGAAGAGTTTTCAAGGCAGAAATATACTCGAAGGTTTGCCATTGCGTGCCGAAGGACGACTGCTATTTTGGGTTATGATCTGACCAGGTATTTAACCATGGTGCTATGGAGTGGAAGTACGCACATGTAATCACTCTGCTACGACGGCGTCCGTAAGTACATGCTATACATATCGTCGTTTAAAGTACAAAACCGCGTATCAAGAAAATGCAAAACCGCGTAATTGCATAAATTATTTTCTATAGAGTAAAGTCACCCATATTTCAAAATGGTTATCTTTTTTATAAAGCAAACGTATTTCTGGCTAGTATATTTCAGGACGAATGGATAAGAATTGAGCCAAGAGCTTTTGTGAGCAAATCCAATTTTTGGCAGCCAATGTCAGTCACACGGTTTTGCAGAATGACGATACGCGGTTTTGTACTTTAAACGACGATATATATGTACACATATTAGATTAATTATTCTCAAAATGCATGAAAACTATAGTATGCTTGCAAACAATTAATAACATTTTGTGATAAACTGTTTTACAAATGTATTTGCACTTCAAATTTGTATTTTAATAAAGTATTAATTAAATAAATTATTATTGTAAATTATTATTTTAATAAATAGATATAAAGATATTTATACTTGGCAACTCTTGGACTTTTCTTCATTTGTAACAAATGACAAATGTATACAAAATAAAAAAATAATTGTATTTTTCAAATATAAAGCAAACGGGCCATGATTCAATAATACAAGGTTAGATAATTATTGACAGCTGCGGTTTGACACTCCCTTACAAAAGGTTGCATTTACGAAGGACAGAGAAAGGGCAAGAATGCAATCCCTTGTTGCGAAAATGGTAGTAGAAAAGTACACAAAGTAGGCAATTAGTACTGAAATTCCTCTTGTAAATTCTAATGTATTTGCAGGAAATCTGGCATTTTAAACGAAATGTTGAACGTAATATTGATATATCTACGTTATTTACGTAATTTATATGCTATTTAGCTGTATAGAAACTGCAAAATGACTCAAAATTAAAATAAGACTACTATGAGATTGATGTAAACATCCAAGGCTTTTGTTTTCATCAGTTAAATATGCTTCATATACATATACAAATAAACATATTGCACAAGAGCTTATACTTTTATTTCACACCAAAACTACACTGTTTCCATGTAAATTTGCAAAGCAGCAACACGGTGCCACTGCTAAGGGAGCGGTGCGAGAGAGACAACTGTCAGTTTATCGAACCTTGTATTATTGAATCATGCAAACGGGCGTTCTTTACAAAAAAATGTAGTTAGGGATCGAATTGCGCATATTTTTTTTACAATATCAAGTGCCCACAAGAAGTGTTAACCCCATAAATAGCTTAAAAAACGCTTTCGAAAATTCGAAACGAGAGTGAAGTGCAGTGTTCAATTGTGATCGAAATTGCAAGCAAAATTTGTGCGTATGTAATTAATGTTTTAATTATTTGAAGAAATGTTGCCCCTTGTCATTAAAAATAAGCAAACCAAGACCCCCGCGTCCCACTGGTTACATAATACTTGAATAGCCCCTTAATTAACATGTGTTTGTTTTGAGAACGCACGGCCAGTTAAACAGGCATGTCTGAATCGATTTCCTTCATCATTCTTAGCTATTTGATGTGCATTTTTATTGTTATGTGTTGCAAACAGACATTTTAGGAACTAAATGGGTTCTAATCTATGTACTCAAGCGCACTTATTTTTAACAGTTTCCAGTTTATGTAATATTAATCAAAACAGCTTTTATTTATTTTATGTATTATGTGATTTCTGGAAGCGTTGAATACAAAAAAGGGCTGTGACTGGGTTTATGTAATTTGAAATTGTGTTGATGATTACTAATAATAATAGAAAGGCGCTTTCATATCGACACAACTAAAAATTTCATATATTTCAGTAGAGCCAATTAAAGATTTTTTGTTTCGTTATTTAGCAATAATATGTCTTGGAACGTAATTATTCCGGATTATATGCAGTCACACTGTAAGCTTTCAAATTATGTATTTTTCTAAACCTGAAATTTTGAATTGCGCCGTTATTGCAGAGGACCATCGACATATGTTAGTGTTTGGCCCAGCTACTCGTCCGATTGTGGTATGCGCCTTGATGTTGTCGCACAAAGGGAAGGGACCTACAGTTTTACGCCGACTCCTGCCGGGGGCCGACCACTATTACAAAAAACATTTTCTTTTTTTTGTTGGCCGGAACTGGGCTCGGACGCTCACCCTGCGGAATGGTAGTGCGCACTTCTAACCACTACACCACAGCGATCGCCTAATTAATTTTAATCATTAATCGCGATTAACCATTTATTCGTTAATTTTTAGTCATTCATAGACTAACATTTTGTCGACAATACTCGCATAAGATAGTCCCAAATTTTCACAAAAGAGAAAAGTGATTTTCTTCAAAACTTTTGAATGACGTCTTGACTGAACTTACTAATTCGGAATTTCTACTATTACTTATAGAGTAGGCTATTCATAAAGTCTGGGTAATGAAATAAAAATTTTTCTATTTTTAGTTCAATAAATATAAGGAGACTTTTACTGTTTAATTTATTTTTTGCACATAAACTTGTATCTTGAACTTCTTTTTCCAAAAAGTGAGGATGTCAAAATTTCAATAGATATCGGATGTACGGTAATTTTCCAAAGAGATCTCCTAATAGATAAGTTCATGAAAATTGTTCCAAACGAAAACTTAAAATTGATAAAAAAAAATAATAACTAAATTTAACTAATTTATATTAGAGGTTTGAAGTTTATCCCACTGTAAGTATGAAATCTTCAGCTATGTGTTTCCATTGTCACTTTTTCGTAGCCATATCAACAGCCTGACAATTAAGAAGATTGTGACGTTTCATGCTACCATACGCAATATCTTAAATCCTTCAAATTTTATTATTAACCTTTTGTTTGTTAAAAACATTTTCTTCTTAGATTCGAAACTTGATCAAGCAAAATTGCCTTTGTTTTTGACTAAGAGATGCTCAATAAGCTCAGAATTGTAGTTCTTATTTGCATACATAACAATAAATTATAAATTTTTGTTTCACACCAACTCCAATATTGAATAGTAAAATATATTTTAATCTTACCCAAATAAACAACGGTTTAGTTCAATCGTCAACCACATATAGAGTATAGGGTGGTAATGTGTTAAAGTTTTAAAGTTTTTAAACGTAAAATGACGGCTAATACCTTTTTAAGCGTTTTGTAATTTAACCAAAACTCATTAGCATCCACTCAAGCAAGGAATTATTTACTTTTCAACATGCATTAGCAGAGTGCACTTCTATTTTGTTTACAATTTGGTTGTCAAAGACACTACATCGGATCTTTTGACACATTTACCAGAATTTACCGCCAGGTAGCTTCTGACAAAGAGATGACCTTACTTACTCTCTTATTTGTCCTCTCAGTTGCCAGAAAACCATGTACGATTTCCGGTAAAATCTGGAAATTCTGCTAAAAAATGTTAATTTCGGACTCATGCGGGTTTACAACTAAATAATATTGGGAATACTTTTGAGGTGTTTGAAGAGGGTTGCGACCTGTTTGAAACTAAATTTATTTATAATAATCATATTTTGGCCTTGACACTTTTGCTAAGTTTTGGCCGAGCTTCTCCTCCGATTTGTAGCGTGCGCCTTTGCTGTCACACAAATGGGAGGGACCTACAAAGTTACGCCGACGCCGAACGGCGATACAATTTTTATGATGAGCTATTTTTTTATTAAAGACACTAAGATTTTTAAAATATTTTCACTAAAATTTTATCAACCTAAATGTAAAGCTTATGCGAAGTAGCTATCTAATTTAATGTAAATTTTAAACATTTTCAAGATAAAACATGAATTATATTTAAAACGTAAATGTTAATACAACTGTTTTATATATAATCCCAAACATATGATATCCTCTACCAAAAAACTTAAATTGGGTAACGCCGGTTTGAATTTTTACAATTGAGCAATTGTCAAAAATCTTCATTTTTATCAAAAAGTTATTTACCAGGGTGGCTTTGAACTAATGATTGGTACTGAGTTAAAGAATGCACACACATAAAAGATTACAGGCTTTTCAATACTCATTCAGTGTTAAACCTTTTTTTGATTGGGCATTGGTTTTTCAATCTTGCTATGAATATGTTGATGTGTGAATTCATAACTGCTTTGAGAGAATGGAAAATTCAAAAATTTTAAACCTCAATCCTAAGCGAAGAATAAGTAATGAAAACTGGATAGAAAAAAATTGTTGATTTAAAATTGAAAATGATTTCACACTTACACAGCTCTGGTACATAGGAATACAATGATGGAAAATCGAAGGTACCTGCGTGACACTCAAGACCCATTCGCAGTCAGTGAAGAGCGATTTAAAGAGCTTTATCGCTTTCCCAAACCAATTTTTTTTTAGTTATACGAAAAACTAAAGCCCCGTTTTCGAGAGTCAATGCGAAGCACATCGATTCCATCGCATTTGAAATTGCTCTCGGCGCTTCGTTTCTTCGCAACAGGAAGCTACCAAAGTTGTAGTGGTCAGGACTTCCTCGCATGCTCATCCCAAACCTCTGTAAGTCGCTGTGTCGATGAGGTGACAGAAATGCTAAATGTGGTCCAAAATGAGTATGTAGTTTTCCCCGGTGCAGCTGATGAAGCCATCGTAGAGTCAATTCTATGAAGTGTGTGGCTTTCCGGGAATTTTGGGTGTGATGGACGGCAGCCATATTAAGATTGTGGCTCCGAAAGCTGATATTGAAAGCGCCTATTACTGTCGGAAAGGTATTTTTTTATCAATTTGGATAGTAATTAAATATATTAAACTTATTTAATTATTAGGAGGACACTCTATTAACTTGTTGTTAATCTGCGATTCAAAGTATACAATAAGATATGCGAACGCCAAATTTCCAGGAACATCTCATGACTCTTATATATGGCGCTGTACACAACTACAAAATTATTTAAAAGAAAAATATTTAAGAGGAGAACGAAACTTCTGGTTATAAGGCGACAGTGGATTCGCTCTCCAGCCTTGGTTAATGACACCAATTTCCGAAGCATCAAATGCTGCAGAGGAGCGCTATAACATAGCACATAAAAAGTCTCGATGTATTGTTGAACGTTGTATAGGAGTATTGAAAGCACGTTTTCGTTGTCCTTCTTACGAAAGGTGTTTATACTATACGCCAGAAAAGTCAGGGAAAATAATTAATGCATGCATTGTGTTCCACAACATTTTAATAAAAGCAAACGTTCCGATAATTGAAGCCTTAATTGATGAAAGTGAAATACGTGAAGAACGTTCTACAATGGATCAGACTGCAATACAAAACCAAGCCAGATCTAAATGATTACAAATAGTAAACACGTATTTTAACCATTAATTAAAAAAAACAATATTTTCGTTTCAAATAAATTTTAATGCACATGTAATTCAGTGTTCCTTCTTTTCAAATAAATAATTAGTTTGGTATGTAAATAAAGCTAAGTATTTTGTGAGTATATAATGTTAAAAAAACATTGTGGTGGTAGGTTTATTATAATTGAATATGTACAAAATTAAAAATGAATTAAATTAATTTGGTTCTATTACTATTATTATTATTAATTGTATTATTATAACCATCATTATTGTTATTATCATTATTATTACTACTTATTATTATTTTGATTTGAGACTCATGTATTTTAAATAACTTAATTATTTATTAAGTATAAAATAGCTCAGTATTTAATATGTGCAGGGGGTGAAAAAATTCTAGCCGGACCACATTTTGACAAGTTTTAACACTTTTTTGTTTGTTATTTAATTTTTGTAATCTTTTTATAAAAATGTAGTTTATTCTTTGAAAAGAACCGTGTAAATCCAAGTTTCAAACTTTGTGCAATATTAAAAAAAAAATCAGCGAATCTTCCACTAGAATTCAAGATCTTTCAAAGAAATCTAATTAAAAAGCACGACATTTTTACGAAAATTCGAGGATTTTTTTAATATTGCATACAGTTTGAAACTTGGATTTACACGTTGTTTGTTAAAGAATAAACTACAAAAAAATGTTAAAACTTGTCAAAATGTGGTGCGGCTAGAATTTGTTCAACCACTGTATGTACATATATTAAGGTAAGAAAGATATTATTATTATAAATATTATTGTGAAGGTGTGATTACTATTATTAATTCAGTCTTTAATTTAATTTAAATAACTTAATTATTTAGTATAAAATGGCTAAGTATTTAGTATTATGTATGCATGTATATAACGGTAGGAAAGGTAGTATTATTATAAATTATTATTATTATATCAAATTATTATAAATATTATTATGAAGATATTATTACTATTATTATCATTATTTTTTTATTATTACTAACATGAATATATTATCTACGTAATATAATTATCACTCTGAAATGTGGCCTGCCTTTCCATAATTTCTAGTCTTCTCAAATCAATCCCATGTTGTCTGACTCTCCAATTTCAGCTTCATGTTTCTCCCTTTCCAATTCATTTTTTTCTCTTAACAATCTATTATTTTCCTCCATTAGTTTTATCTTCCTTTTTTCAATTTCCAAATATTCAACTTCAATCGACGAATTTGATCCTGAAGTGCGTTTTCTTTTTCGTGTCGACGATCGCAACATCGAAGACGACTGTGGAGGAGTTTAGGCCTAGGGGGTGACGGAGGTGTTTGTGGGGCAGCTGGAGGTAATACCTCCTCGGTATTATTACCCTCAGTGTCGCTCGCAAGGAACTCCAACTGCATCTCCTCTTCATGGTGCTTTTAAGTTAAAAAATTCAAATTGGATACATATTCTTTGATACATATTGAAATATTCATATTATCCTTAAATTTAGATTTCAGGAACACTATCATGTCCTGTGACGACCACTGGTGCCATAAGTTGCGGAACCCGTTTTTAATATCGGTCGCTTCCTTTGGGCGTCAAGTCCGTTCCTTCCGGTTTGTTGCAATTATGACCTTCGCAGCACCTCCCTCTCTTTTATATGACTTCTGTGAAAGATCTAGCATTTTAAGACATTCTAAAAGTTACAATTACTCACTCACTTTTGATCTGCCCAATACTTGCGCCATTTTGAAGCGTCTTTAGCAGCACCTTGTAAGCCGTTAAGGGTGGCAGCGAGATCACTCCACTTCTTTGCTCTTAAATGTGCTCCATCTACTGATTCAAATCTGAAAAATATTTGGGAAAATAAAACAAAACAAATATTTATCAATATTTCACATACCATCATTGGCAAACTCAATATTGGTTTCCATGTATTCAACTAAATAAATCTTTTGCTCATTTGAAGCTTTTTAGCTTTATTTTCCATATTTTTATTTATTTTACAACGCTTTTTAGTTTAAAGACAACCGAAAATTTACCAAACGCACCCAACAAAATGCCCATGATGCGACAGCTCGCAATCGAACTACCTTAGGTCAATATTGTATTTTGGAAGTACAAGAAAAACGGGAAGAAAAAAGGCCTTTTAGTTGAAAAAGTACTAAATTGTATGCCTTCTCAACAGCGTTCCGATTATCTGAATAGGTATATATATGGCTTGGTAGTCTCATAAAGTTGTAGATAATTAAAATAATAAAATTAGGCGTTTTATTATTCACAGGAATATGCTTAAAATTTTTGGGCTGATGAATACCCAGCTAGAACAGTAAGGCATATGTAATTCCTTATATAAGCCGTATCACTAAGAAAATTATCCCTTATGAATTTGAAATGTTTCCCTTATATAGTACAGGCCAACTAGAGGAATTCATTTATGGGCAGAAATGGGCTTCTTGTGCGCATATATGAGGTTTGATAGATGCTGACCATACTAATAATGCCTCATACTCAGTTTTACTAGATCAATTCGTGTTCTCGAGAAAAAAAATTTTCACGGTTCAAAAATCTGAGTATAGCGGTCAAATTCTTTTCTCAAAATTTTGAAAATTCTTCGTTTTTTGGCCTATATTTGCTTTGTATGGTATTTGCCACAAAATATAGGCCAAAAACGATAAATGTTCAAAATTTGGAGAAAAAAGATTTTTGGATCGTGAAATTTTTTCTTCTCGGAGAACAGGAATTGATCTAGGAAATCTGAGTATGAGGCATTATTGGTATGGCCAACAGCTATCAAACTTGATATATTCGCACTAAGGTTTTTTTTGTGTTCCACAGTGTTATATAAGGGATACTTTGAGGAATCATATAAACAATTATACATTACCCAAGTTCACGTACATCCAAGTTCGAATCATACAGCAAGCTTTTTAATGTTTTATTTATTTGTTTTTGAAATTAACAATATATTTCAGAATTTATAATTAATGCGTTGTGTCCATTTTAGTAAATCCACTTTGATTTTTAATTGTACAAAATTTATTATATACATACAGTATCGGTCATATCAATAGCAACCCCATTTCAAAGTGATATTATTTTCCTCTCATGTTAATTTATTTCTAAGAATTTGCAATAAAAATAAAGCTCAATTTCTAACAAACCCCATATAAACCCAATTTTAAAACTTCGTAAAAAAACTACAAAAAATACAACAAATTTTCACCCAAAATTCACACTTTTTTCTCAGAAGTGTTAAAATTTTTTTGACCACTCAGTTTTATAGGTCCTTCAATTTTAGTCTTATTATATGCAAGTTTGAAGTGGCTAAAAATTACCGTTGATTTTTTAGAATCGATATAAAAACAAATCGTGTTTAATCGTCTTCCATATACCGAAAAATGCGACTATATATCGATGGCTGAGTGGAATATCGACCTATCTCGGCAGCCAGGTCGAAAACACTCGATATCAGAAAACTTTACAACGCCCTATTTTAGAATTTGATTGAAAAATGCCCTATCTCAGAACTCGGTTCAAAAACACCCTATCTCAGCTGGCGATCCAAAGACGCCCTACTCAGCACATTTTCAAAGTATTTCCATTTGAGATAGGACTTTTTCGACCCGAATAATAATAATAACATACTATATACATATCTAGTTTCAACATAAAAAAAATTATGTACACATCATTAATTGTCTATACATATCTAAGTCAATATATGTGATATATATGTACATACATCTACATATCGTCGTTTAAAGTACAAAACCGTGTATCAAGATAATGCAAACCCACGTATGCGAGGTTGCATAAATTATTTTCTAGAGAGTAAAAACACTCATATTTCAAAATGGTTATCTTTTTTTAAAAAGCAATCGCATTTTTGGCTAGTATATTTCAGGAAGAATGGATAAGGATTGAGCCCAGAACTTGTGTGAGCAAATCCAATTTTTAGCAGCAAATGTCAGTTACGCGGTTTCGTACTTTAAACGACGATGTGTATATTAACAGGAAAGCAGCAATCTAATACACGGGTGAAACAGGAACGCAGCACAGCAGAAGCATACAAACAATCTGCAAATAAATGGCTTTTTAGGTTTTTAACACACAAAAACCTGGTTTCAACTTACTTCAACGTGTCTAAAGCACAACGCACACACTAATTCAAAGGCGCAACAGCGACACGGGCGGAGCAATACACAGGCGGAGCAGGAACGCAGCACAGCAGAAACGTCCACAAAATCTGCGAATAAATGGTTCATTAGGTTTTGAAATAACTAAGAGCTGGTTCCAACTTACTTCAAAATATCTGCAGGGTGATGCACACCATCAAATTCGGCCGCAGCTGCAGTTCACCAGAGAATGCTGCAAATGGAATGGTTCATCAATGAAGTCAAAATAATATGTTGCAACTTACGTGTATTAGCTCCTAATTACAATACCAGCACAGGTCGGCCAGGAAAACACTAAGGAAATGACCTAATAAATGAAAAATTATAATTTATTTGTAAAATAATTCGGTTTTATTACAATACTTACCAAATTTCACGCAATTGGAAAACAAATGTCAGCGAATAAGAACAAAACGAACAACGAAAATTGAATCAATGTAGCTTGTTTAGAATTTTTTCTAATATTTTGGGAAATGTTCAGTGAAATTAGCAAAGAAACAACACAGTTTCTCCTAAGGTAGTTCAAGATGGCGGATTAGAGCGAGAAGTTGCCAACGTATAACACCTTTCATTATTGCATCATGCAAAATGCCGTGAGTTTTTTTGACAGCCAGTGTACACTATTTTGACAGCAAAAACACACGCTCACTGTTTCAGAATCGAAACATTTGAGTTTATACATTTTCAAGTGTACATTTTAAAACTCACTCACTCAAACTTTAGAAAATAGAGGCCCAGCAGTCGTTGAAGGTGTGTTAATTATAGCATTTTATTCATAATTGGTTTTCAGTTAATTAAAAATATATTTTATACCATACATTTTCAGCTGAATGTGCCCTTTATATTTGTGCAATTGATTTGGATGGATGCCCTGATCCACCAATAAAATGCCAGTATCCCAACTGAGCCAAATGCATCAGGTCGTTTCGCATTTAACACGTTGCAGATATGTATATCTCTGACAAGTGCCAGAATTGAAATAAAAATGCACAACATTCCGAATCCATACAGAGATCCAAATATAAGGTGTGAGGAGTTAATACCCTTATCGTTAGTGAAACGCTGTGATAGTAATTTTTCTTAAATTTCCTTCCTTTTTTCTTTTCATTCATTTGCAGTTATATTAAGAAGCTAATAGAGGACAGAGCTATTGGTGAGGAAGGTGTCTAGCTACTGCATTACTGCAGCTGGGAAAATCCACATTTCGCACGTGCCCCACTAGCCGAACCATGAGAAAATTAGATTATGATAAAAGTAACGACGACGAAAAGTGGTACCAGTAATAGATTATGAATGCACCGTTTTGTATGTAAAATTTGAGTATGCAATGAAATCTGTGTTCGTATGGAATAGTAGCTAAGGTCAAAAGGCTGGCTTTAGTAGAAAGCGGCATTCGCAGCATACCCTTACGAATGACTCACCGGCGTCGAGCCGTTGAAGAAATTTTGGAAAATAAACGTGCAAGAAATAGTCCCGATATTAGCAAGTCAATATTCTTGTTAAGTCTCATCGAAAAATTCCTTGTGTTGTAAAGACTAAAGGGAATGCCGGATTATACTAAAGCCAGCTTCCCCACATAAGCTACTATGCCATATGAATACAGAAATATAAATGTATCTAAAACTAAATAACTCAAATCAAATTGGATTGCATTTGCATAATATACCTAAAATTGGAATCTGTTTTGTTTACAATTAAAATGGGTTGTTTATATTTTGATCTACAACTACAATTATTTAGATTATAGTTTTGAAAGAAATTGATTGCAATAGTAAATTGTATCAAACTTGTTAATAGCAATCCGCCTTAAATTTATGTTCCCCATGTAACGGTTATAAAATACGTTAAATCCGCACTATCTGCATTACCAATAAATATAAATTGGAATATTTAAAATAAAACGATTCATATTTATTGTCTAATAAGAATTGTTTCTTTATTGAAAGTATTTAATACTGAATAATGTAGTGGGTAATGTTTAAAAATGAATTCGCAATATGTCCGCAGCTCAGGTTGATTTGAAGAAATCCGTTTAAGTTTTTCGAATTACATCTACTTTAATATAGGATAGCTAGGGTTGCATACAGACGGTAGTTCCGTAAATATTTAAAATATGTTAGTTCATTCAATATTTACATCTGGGCCAATATATAATGACATATATAGCCGAAAAACAAAGTTTCGAGTAAAACGAGTTTTTATAACCTGAAAACAGCTCAAAGTTGTCTGAAGGTAACAAAGGTGTATCCGCAATTTGTGGTTCCGTTGTACTTTCAGAATTCTCAGTTAACGTTCTCATAATTTGTAAACATTTCTCCTTTGTGTACCTTTGCTCAGATTCGGTAAAGTTCTTGAGCTCTTTTGCTGGCGGGTATTAAAGAAGCACAATTTTGCGCAAATCTGTTAGTTTTCAACAGAAACTGTTTTTAAATAATAAAGCAACTTATTTTTCAAGTCCCTTATAAAGCCGATGTCTTCTGAGGTAACATTGCATTTCTTTTGTAGGCTGATTATATAAATGTACGTCAGGTGCATAACTAAATAATTTAGTAAAACTAATATATTTAAAAAAATACTTCACCAATATCAATTTTTTTTCAAAATTGTCGTATTCTCCTAATTGTTTGAAGTCAATTTGTGTCATTCGATTGCTCGACTTGCTTTTCATAACATAATTTTTCACTCGCTTGACTTGATTTGGAAAGAGTATATCAATGCCATATTTGAAATCAAATGAGTACACTGCAGCTAAACATTGATTTCAAAACTAACTATGAATCTCACTGTTTGTATGGTGTTTTTCACTAACCTTATAGAGTTCACAGCAATGAGTTCATACTGTTTAGATGGAAGTGAGTAAACTCCTGCTGTTGTCTGATACCTACACAACAACCCCATTACAAACAAGTAATTTTTAGCAAAAAAAAACCGACTTCAACTCTCATATAAAAAAAAAAAAATATATTTATATATATATATATGTATATATCTCATGATCCACTGATCGGATCTTAACCACATTAGAATGGAACCACCTCTGAGACACTACCTTTCCTATGCAAAAAGAATTACCGAAATCTGTTGACGTGGTCCAAAGTTATGCCATAACATACATATAAAAAAAAAAAAAAATATTCCGACGAACTGATAACCTCCTCCTTTTTTGGAAGTCTGTTAAAAAACCGATTCGACTCAACATATATTTCTTTACAGCATTTATACCCCTCTTCATAGCGCACTCGATGAAGTCGTGTTCAAAAGTATACAAAATCTGCTATTTTTATACGACATTTTTTTATAAATAATTTGCGCGGTTGACCAAAATGGAAACAAACAATAATTGTAATTTATTATAACAATAATTCAAATTTAAAACGGGATGTATAAAGAAAACCAGCCTATTTTCACTTCACGTCAAATGATGCGTTTATACTTGTTTTCTAACTGATGTGAGAAACAAAAAACCGATTTGAAAACAAATTGAAGTCAATACACTTTACTATTTCAACGCGTTTTGAAATTTAGTTTATGCATCCGTCATCACAGCGAACTGGCTCAAAGCGCTTTATGTGTCGGTATAAAGAACAACATACATACATTAGACATTTTATTTAACTGTTCAAATGGTAACAATTACATATGCGATAAAAGTTACTATACATTAAATTATTGTTTTATAAAAATACATTTTTTCAATTTCATTTTAATTTAGACAGTGGAAATATTTTCATTTTAAAAATGTATCACATATTTTTGAAGATTTTCAAAGCTTTCAAAAAATAATGCAGAACACAGAAATGAGCCTTAGGAGTAATAAATAAGCAATTGCTTTTTCTTAAAATTTCAGACTTTTTACTCGATTTTTTCAAACAAATTTAAATAAAAGGTAAGAAATTTTAAGAAAAAGCAATCGCTTATTTTTGAACTAAGTATTTTATATACTTATTTTCTGTCTCAAAATGGCTTCTCGGTCATGCGGTGGAGTAAATTGAAAAACGAAAAAGAAAAATATTTTAATAGAAATTTGTTTAAGAAACCAATTTAGTTATTAAAAAAAAAGATTGAACATTAATCATGACGATAATGCTTCAGGCCAGGCCAATAACGTAAATCATCAAACAAACATTGTCCCAACTGTACGTTTGTCTCCAATTTCTTTTATTAATAATTGAATAAATTTAATTTAGTTTATTTCTACTTTCGCTTAAATTAATCAAAAACCAAACTAGACACAGAAAAATGCAGCGATTTTGAGTAAGGAATACGAATTTATGTTAAATGTCATTAAAACTATTTGTCATTGTATTGGCCCTGATGAAGACCATAATAAACGGTCAAAACGTCGGAAAAAAAAAAAAATAAACAAGTTAGAAAGTCTAAGTTCGGGCGGAGCCGAACATTAAATACCCGGCGCAAGTATTAAATATATGCTTTCCACCTTTTCGAAAGCTACCGCTACATGATAAGCCGGAGTGTATAAATTTTAAGTAAATTAGCGTCCTTAAATTTCGAAATATGGAAATTTCAAGCATTTCTGAAATTTACCGTTATATGAAAAGCGGCCGTAATTTTAATCCGATTTCAACAATTTTCAACGGTTTGCTTTTATGTGGCAAGCACAATAACCGTACCGAGTTTGGTACAAATTGGTAGAACGGTTACCGAGATACATATATGTGATCATAAGTGGGCGATGCCACGCCCATTTTCCAAAATTTTATCACAAACATATTTCTTTGTTAAGAATTGTTGCAACCATCAATTTAAAAAAAATTAGCTTAAATATTTACTGATTTATCGTATTTTTCTAAATTACCGTTATATGGGATGTGGGCGTGGTTATTGTCCGATTTTAAAAATTTTTGGCCACTTGGTATGCTGTACCAGGACCAACAACTGTGCCAAGTTTGGAAGAAATTGGTGCAGCGGTTACCAAGATATACACATGTAACAATAAGTGGGCGTGGCTACGTCCATTTTCCAAAATGTTTTAATATTCTTATTTTTCGTCTAAAACTCATTGCAAATATCAATTTTGAGTGAATTATCTTTAGTAGTTACTAAAATATCGCACTTTTCGTCCATTTTCAATACCATCCGTCCTACGCCCAAACGAAGTCCACGTACCAAGTTTCGTTAAGATATCTCAATTTTTACTCGAGTTATCGTGTGCACAGACAGACCGTCACCGCTTAATCGATTTGTCTTTTCATTCTGATCATTTATGTATACAATTGTCGATATCTATCTCTATTCGTTTTGCCTGTTACAACCGTTATGTGAACAAAGTTATAATACCCTTGTGCACAAGTGCGCTCGGGTATAAAAAAGCATTTTTCTAAACATTGCACTGCATATCCGAAAACAACACGTGGTAAATATACGTGTAGCAAAATTCAGCTGGGTATATTACAATAATAATAATAGATTGGCGCTTACACATACATATGTTAGTATTTTGCTGAGCTTCTCCTCCTATTTGTGCCGTGCGCCTTGATGTTGTGACACAAACTCGAGGGATCTACAGTTTTACGCCGACTCCGAACGGCGATTTTATTTTTAAGAGAAGCTGTTTTTCATGGTAGAAATACACTCGGAGGTCTGCCGAGGGGCGATCGCTGTTAAGAAAAAACCTTTTTTCTAAATTTTTTGCGATGTTGCTTTGACCAGGGCTTGAACCCAGGTGCTGCGGAGTGGAAGCGCGCACTGCTTACCACTACACCACAGCGGCCGCAATTATATATATTTTAATATAAATGGGAAATATGTATTTCAAGTCGAAGTCAAATGGGAATGCTGACCCTCCCTAACATTAGGAAGGCACTAGTCTATGCAAAAAGTCAGGTGAAACACATTGAAAAAAAGAATGTTAGCATTACTTGGCCCAGCTCATCCAACCGTAATGAAAAGCCGGCATAGTGGAATGCCCCTCCAGACTTGAAGGGTGAACAGGGCTTCGCTTCATCCACTTGCTGATCTTTCGGTCTAAGTACACCCCACTGCAATGCAGCAAGGGGCAGTCATCACTTGCCCCCTGAGACATGTGGGGTGACTGAGAACCCGATAGTCAGTTCTAGTTTGGATTCTCAGCCCACTCGATCGCGATAGTAGGCGCTCAGGAGCGCCTGCGCAGGCCTATGGAATGAGCTGGGTCCAAAAGAAAAATTTTTTTTTTTTTTTTTTCAAAGGAAAAAAAAAAACAAAAAATATATTCGGCAGAAAAAAAACTAAAAATCTATGTAAACTAAACCCCACTTAGCCGACTATTTTTCCCCAATTCCCATGCCGACATATCGGACCACTGACAAAAGGGGAAAACAGTTCACTACAAAAAAAAATTGTGCGTTTAGCACTGCCTCACCGGGTGAATACAAAGCTCAGGAGGACGTGACGTGAATTCTGGAAGAGTCTTCGGTCACTGACCAAGAGGGCCGATCCGAACCAGCACAATCAACTCCACTCATCCCGCCGCAACGCAGCAAGTGGCAGCAAACACATACCCCCTGGGACTTGCGGGATGGTGAAGCCTCA
>NW_023458570.1:3062739-3066569 GCF_013731165.1 Rhagoletis pomonella | reverse complement strand
TCATCATCAATCATTCAGCTCTACGGATTGTGCCACAAAACTATATGGCTTATAATATCAGAACCAAAGCAACTGTACTTATAGTACGGTTGCCAGACGTACTGATTTTATCAGTACAGTACTGATTTTTCAACTCTCGTACTGATTTTATTCATTTCTTCAATCAGTACTCTAATGTCCTGATTTTTCAAAGATTATACCGACTTGTACTGAATTCTAAATTCTGAGCATACAAATTTGTAATAGGGGTCTTCTCACCGGTACTCGGTGCTGGGTAATTTTTCCCCATGTATTTTTTTCTGTAATATTATTTTACATAAACCAAATACTTAAGGATATTTTTTAGATTTTTACATAACACTGGAATTCCTTAAACCGTAATCTAAAAAGTAAATAGAAGGAAATTTAATTATAGTTGACATATTTCAGATAATGTTTGATATGCGCAAGAAGTTAATAAAATAAAAAGAGCAATATTTTTATGGGCATATCGCCGAGTCTATGCGTATCAAATAATGGAAATATATATAATCATTCGTCTAGAACCTTATCGAAAACCTACCTGAAAATCGAAAAAGTTACCGTTTTTGAAATCGGAACTTGCCACGATTTTGAATTTCACGTATTCTAACTCGGGAACACCCCTTCAGAATAGTCTAATCGGAAATTCCATCGTTCCAGACCGATTCAGTTGAATGTGGTTCAAGGACACCGTGAAAGTTTTCGAGTGACGAAATCTAAACTAGAAACACAAAATTTATGATATCAATTTCGTGACGAAAATTATACGCATTTTTTAACTGCCTTTCAAACGTAGGGAAAATCTTTTTTATTCATACGAATCGTTGCAAAAGTTCTGTTTTTTTTTCATTGTGTTTCTAGCAGTAAACGGAAGTTCGCAACGTTCCGAATAAATAAAAAAAGATTTTCCGTACGTTTGAAAAGCAGTTAAAAATGCGTATAATTTTCGTCACGAAATTGATATCATAAGTTTTGTATTTCTAACGGGTGATTTTTTAAGAGCTTGATAACTTTTTTTTTAAAAAAAACGCATAAAATTTGCAAAATCTCATCGGTTCTTTATTTGAAACGTTAGATTGGTCCATGACATTTACTTTTTGAAGATAATTTCATTTAAATGTTGACCGCGGCTGCGTCTTAGGTGGTCCATTCGGAAAGTCCAATTTTGGGCAACTTTTTCGAGCATTTCGGCCGGAATAGCCCGAATTTCTTCGGAAATGTTGTCTTCCAAAGCTGGAATAGTTGCTGGCTTATTTCTGTAGACTTTAGACTTGACGTAGCCCCACAAAAAATAGTCTAAAGGCGTCAAATCGCATGATCTTGGTGGCCAACTTACCGGTCCATTTCTTGAGATGAATTGTTCTCCGAAGTTTTCCCTCAAAATGGCCATAGAATCGCGAGCTGTGTGGCATGTAGCGCCATCTTGTTGAAACCACATGTCAACCAAGTTCAGTTCTTCCATTTTTGGCAACAAAAAGTTTGTTAGCATCGAACGATAGCGATCGCCATTCACCGTAACGTTGCGTCCAACAGCATCTTTGAAAAAATACGGTCCAATGATTCCACCAGCGTACAAACCACACCAAACAGTGCATTTTTCGGGATGCATGGGCAGTTCTTGAACGGCTTCTGGTTGCTCTTCACTCCAAATGCGGCAATTTTGCTTATTTACGAAGCCATTCAACCAGAAATGAGCCTCATCGCTGAACAAAATTTGTCGATAAAAAAGCGGATTTTCTGCCAACTTTTCTAGGTAATAAAATTCAATGATTTGCAAGCGTTGCTCGTTAGTAAGTCTATTCATGATGAAATGTCAAAGCATACTGAGCATCTTTCTCTTTGACACCATGTCTGAAATCCCACGTGATCTGTCAAATACTAATGCATGAAAATCCTAACCTCAAAAAAATCACCCGTTAGTTCAGCTTTCGTCACTCGAAAATTTTACCTCAAAGAGGTGTTTTATTTGATATCAATTATTTTGGGGTAGCAAATTTAAAATCGACGAAAATACAAACAATAAACTAAATGTTTTATTTTTCTCAAATAGATTGCTAAAAATATTCTCTAAATCTAAATTATGTATTCAAATCGATGTGTCCATTGAAACACATAGTTTTTCGAATACGAAATAAAGCGAAAAAGTATGATCAAGGATGATATTTATTCGAAAAAATTAAAAATAAAAAAAAATATGAGAAATGATAAAAACTTATCAACTTGGTACCTGATTTCCTTAGTTTAATTGTTGTTAAGATTTCTACTGGGTGTGGGGCGCACACATGTGCTTTTTTTTAAGAAGTTTTACTTCTATCACGTGTACGGTGTTGCACTCGTGCTATTAAACTAATGAATTTTTCTCAAGTAGTTTTGCTCAGTGGCCATTATACATATGTATGTAGTAGTAGCCGTACATTGGGTGAACTAAATGCATTCATACATACATATTTATGTACAACTATAGGTAAATACCAGGTAGGTTAAGTGCAGGTGATAAACCCATGTAGCATAGTTAAATACTGTGTACATACCTGCAATTAAAATGGGGAATAATGTTACAATTTCGGCATGTGACTGAAAAAAACTCTAAAATACACACAAATTGTGTTTTCCAAGACATGTACGAAGTGATTAGCACAGCTGCATCCTTCAACTTGTCAACTCGCGGGAAATTTCCCGATTTGCAGGGAATTTCGGTTTAAGTGGCAATCGGGGAAAGGACGATTTTTTTCGGGGAACTGGGTAGGTTATTTTAATATCTTAAAGTAACCAAATTAGACGGATATGTTAATTTTTAACCATTTGACCCTTTTTGGAGCGACATTTTTTCAAATTGAATAGCAATATTTTCACAACAAGATTAACAGATATAAGCTATATACCAGATGAAAGCTAAGGTTTCGCGCTAGACCTGTGGAAACCTAGAATAAAATCGACGGACCAGTTTTTGAGAAAATGTCCGAAATCTCTATTTTCAGCAGCCCGATTTTTAGTTTTCAGGCGATAACGTTATGGCGTATTTAAAATTTATAAACACAAAAGACAGCGTTAGATAGCTTGTTTGAAGACCCTGCTACTGATATCCACATCAATGACATGGACTGAGTAGTGCGGCCTCAGTGGTAGTTTAAAAAATTGCATTTTCGAATTTCAGGCAGCAGCCACGCCCACACAGGCATACGAATCAAAACATCCTGGAACAAAACGTTCTTAGTTTTTTGTGTACTTTAATTCCTGAAAGTTTGAAAAAAATTAAATGATGGTACGTACAGACGTCACGTACATACCAAAGCATCTCGTAGTGGAGACACGAACCAAAACACATTTACCTCTATATCTCTCCAACTATTTGCCGGAACTTAATATATAAGGTATCGTTTGAAAGGTATTGGCCTATAGAATAACACTAAATATGTTGGGTGTTTCCACATGCCGCCTCAAACCGGCAAAAGCTAAAAAACATTTTTTGTTTCGCTACACTTTAGCCTAATTTTTAAGAATCCGGTTAATCGTTTACGAACCTTGAATATATTTTCTGTACACACTCTGCAAGACCTTTCCAACGATATATCAAACATGTCGATTAGACGTTTGGATAAAAACTTCCAAATCTCGTGTATATATACATAAGCGAGTCATTTCAGCATGCTTCTGTTGCTGCTTTCGTCACTCGCGCGCACTGCCGTGCGCTGTGATATACCAGTGGAGGATAATTTATTTAAAAAGAGGCTAGCGTGAATTTCTTCATGATCAAATGATCGAAGCTAAACCAAATTAGTATGGGACCACCCATGAGGTACCACCTTTGC
>NW_023458570.1:3059716-3062639 GCF_013731165.1 Rhagoletis pomonella | reverse complement strand
AGTGGCAACCCGCTGCAAGAATATTTACAAAAGTAAGCTCCCTAATTATTTTTAGTTTAATATTCGTATTGTAGTATTTCATTTATTTTACAAATTTTAATGTATACAATTTTTCAATCAGTTGGCAAATCCCCTAAAAATATTTTCAGCATTGAAATTTCCTAGCCTCTTTATTTTGATGCCAATAATGCAATATTTAATTTATGCTATCGATTAAATTAAATTAAAGTTTTCAAATAGGTGGCAACCTTCCAGAAAAATATGTTCAGCTGTAAGCCTTTGTAAACTTCTTTCTTTTGACAGCCATATTGCAGTATTCACTTTACCGTATCAATTGACCTAAATTGAAATTTTAAACACAGGTGGCAACTCTCTAATTTTTTCTTCTATATTGGAAGTTAGATCTTTAGCGATACATCGGTGAAAACTGCATTCAATTCCATGTTTTCACCTGATGCGCGTATAAATATACAGACAGACAGAGATTCAAAAATTCTAAAAATTGTTTATTTGGCTTTAATAAAAACCCGTCATATTAATTTTTCTTCAATATCTATAAGGTACAGCCGTCGACCTGTTACAAATTTATTATATGTATAGATGTAGATATAGATTACATTTATTTTATAAATTTAATACAATAAAATTTTTCAAACAGGTGGCAGCCCTCCCTAAAAATATTTTCGGCAATAAAATTTCCTAAACCCCTTCAGTTTGATACCCATATTGCAATATTCAATTTATCTTATAAATGAAATTAAATGTAAATTTTCAAACAGGTGGCAACTCTAAAAAATATATTTTTGGCTGTAAGCCTTCTTCAGCCTGTTTCTTTTGACGCCCATATTTCAATATTCATTTGTTCTTATCAATTTACATAAACCCCAATTTTCAAACAGGTGGCAACTCTCTAATTTTTTTCTTCCTATATTTTAAGTTAGACCTCTAGCAATACATCGGTGGAAACTGCATTCAAATCCATGCATTCGTTTTCGAGTGATGCGCGAACATACAGACAGATAGACAGACAGACAGACAAAAATTCTAAAAAATGGTTGATTTGGCTTCTGGTGCTCTAATTAAGACCCCCCACATTAATTTTTCTTTAATATCTATAATGTACAGACATCGACCTGTTACAACTTTATTATATGTATAGATTATCTCTAGCCACACCAACTTTCCGCGAATCTTTGACGCAGCCTTTACATTCACTTATGAACGAGAACGACAGCAGTGAACATTCACGAAGGCTTCGATGCCACTTATAGCTACATATATGAACGCACGCTGTTTGTTCTACCAATACATATGCGTACGAACAGCAGCGGAAATGCTTTTCACCTAAGATTCGCGAACGCGTACGATCTGGACTTGTTTTATGATTCTGGTTCGCGAAGGAGAATCAATAGGGAATATTTGATACGTTCACGTTCGCGTTCGCGTACGAAGGTGAGTGAATATTTCCGAACCCTGCTAGTTTCTGCTGGAAAAATTTTTTGCCAAAAGGAAAAGGAGGGGAAGCTGTTAGTTTCTGCTGGAAAAATTTTTGCCAACAGGAAAACAGCTGATCAATAACAGCTGGGAGGAATTTACGCAAATCACAAAATTGAATTTGATGGTTTGGAAATTAAAATGATAAAATGCTACTAATTAAGCTTGTAAAAACTAAGTAGTTATTCGTTTAATCAATAAACTGTGTCAGGAAAACTTTTTGTGATGAGTTTTCATGCGTTTTAAATTTTACAATTTTGAATGTAAACCAAATTTCTATCAGCTGTTCGTTTGACTTGCAAGTCTGCACATTTTCTGTTCGCGTACTATTTTGGATATATTTCTCATGTGAGAGAATAGATGGCATTTTGCCAGATTTTTGATGTTGGATGTTTTTTACTGGAGATTTTAAACGACCGTACCTAATATATGTAAATAATTATAACTCGATACAAGACAATACTCACAGTATGAACACTTAAACTTTTTAAAACTTAATTGCTAAAAATCCAATACCATCTTGTGTGGTATTTAGTCAAGACTGAAAACTTTTTAAATAAATTTTGTAAACATAAAATATAAGCCACGGCAATGTCATCGGAATCATCGTTTTTATACCCGAGCGACCTTGTGCACAAGGGTATTATAGCTTTGTTCACATAACGGTTGTTTGTAACAGGCAAAACGAATCGAGATAGATAAAGACAAATGTATACATAAATGATCAGGATGAAAAGAGAAATCGATTAAGCGGTGACTGTCTGTCCGTCCGTCCGTCTGTGCGTCCGTCTGTACACACGATAACTCGATTAAAAATTAATATATCTTAACTAAACTTGGTACGTGTACTTCTTTCGGGCGTAGGACGGATGGTATTGAAAATGGGAAAAATCGGACAATAACCACGCCTACCTCCCATATAACGGTAATTTTCAGAAATACGAAAACTGCGATATTTTAGTAACTACTGAAGATTATTCACTAAAAATTGATATTTACAATAATTTTTAGACGAAAAATAAGAATATTATAAATTTTTGAAAAACGGGCGTAGCCACGCCCACTTATGGTTACATGTGTATATCTTGGCAACCGCTGCATCGATTTCTTCCAAACTTGGCACAGTTATTGGCCTTGGTACAGGATACCAAATGGCCGAAAATTTTTAAAATCGGACAATAACCACGCCCACATCCCATATAACGATTATTTGGAGAAATACGAAATCTTCGATAAATCAGTAAATGTTAAAGCTAATTTATTCAAAATTGATGCTTGCAACAATCCTTTATCAAGAAATACGCTTATGATAAAATTTTGGAAAATGGGCGTGGCACCGCCCACTTATGATGACATATATATATATCGGTAACCGTTCAACCAATTTGTACCAAACTCGGTATTTTTATTGTGCTTGCCACATAAAAGC
>NW_023458570.1:3054603-3059616 GCF_013731165.1 Rhagoletis pomonella | reverse complement strand
GACATAGATTTCAAAAGTTGGGTCACTTGAGGTGAAATGCCCCATATGTGTACATACAATAGTTTTGAAGTCAAATGAAAATGCATTTCTTACGCATATGTATGTAAATACATACTCCATTAAGTGATAACATAAATACATACATACATACAGGCATATATACATAAATATGTACATACATACGTATGTGCTTAACTTTTTCAGTCCGACACAAAAATTCTAAAATCTAAAATTTAAGAAATCTCGGCCAGCCAAGTGAAAAGTGGCAACTATTTCTCTATATCCAGTAAAATAAGTTATCTCAAATTTTGGTAATTTTTGGCAAAACAATCTATTTCTCTGTTCCATAACAATATTTCAATCATTAACTAGTATTTTAAGGTGTAATTTTAATTAACATCGAATAAAGTGAACGTTTTCTGCAGGAAAATACATCATATTTTTTTATTAAAATCAAAACTCCTAAATTCACAAACATATGTTGTTTTATCGGATGTTCACAAATGTAACATGGCAACTTTGCTCGTTTGCACATTTTTCGGTCCGAAATTGTAAAATTTTCGTCCAGGTAGGTCAATGTGCCATGAACAGCATTTTGTATAAATGCAAAAAAATGATTATATTTATTTTTGAATATTAAAAATTTCTATACTTCAAAGTGTTTATAAATTTTTGTTTACATATATCCACGAATGATTTTTAATTTTTTTCACCCGTAAGCAAATCTTCAGTACCATAAAAAGATTCAACCATATCAAAGTACAAGCAATGCGATGTCCAAGTTAGTGCAAGTCCACTGTACATGTCCATATGTATGTCTGCATGTAAGGGTGTAAATATGTCAACTCAAGTTTGCTTTCAACCCATTTGAGCGGAGCAAGTTTTTTCCGTTCCAGTGGTTAATAAAATACCAATACCAATACTTTGAATGGAGGACGTCGAGGGGAAGACGTACATATTTATACGTTTGTCTTTTTGGATGAATGAAAAGTTTCATATATATGTAGTGATTTAGAGATTATCATTTCGAGAATGTGCTGTGGTGCGTATGCTAGAGACGATGCAGCTTCAAATCCCGGAGGGACCAGGCAATAAATTTTTTTTTTTAATTGTCGTATCCATATTCCATTTTAAATTTTACTATTAGCTTTTGTTAAAATAATATAAATGGATATCTAGGTACATACGCATGTATAATTTAACATAATCGCTCAAATTTGCCAAAAGTTACTGAAAGCTTTACTGTAAATGCTTTCACTAAAATATTAGTTATTGGAATTAAAATTTTATGCGAATCCAATTTTTATTCCCAGCGCAAGTATGTATATGTACATGCCACAACAATTATTTCATAAGTAGTTAATTTTAAACACAAATATGTGTGTACGCTGGCAATAAAAAGGGAGTGCATGCTGTTTTTTGTTTAATATTTGGAATGTTTTTAAGTTAAATTTTTTTGTTATTTTCGACGGGTTTTGCGGTTTTATGCATATAACAAGTGCAATTTTTAAAATATAGCGCTAATTTTTAACCGACTTCCAAAAAAGGAGGAGGTTATCAGTTCGCCGGAATATTTTTAACCAACTTCCAAAAAAGGAGGAGGTTGTCAGTTCGTCGGAATTTTTTTATTTTGTTTTTTTTTGTGTATGTTACCGCGTAACTTTGGACCACGTCAACCGATTTCGATAATTCTTTTTGCATCGGAAAGGCAGTGTCTCAGAGGTGGGCCCATACTAATCTGGTTAAGATCCGATCAGTGGATCATGATATATATATATATATATATTTTTTTTTATATGAGAGTTGAAGTCGGTTTTTTTTTGCTAAAAATTACTTGTTTTTTTTATTTATTTTATTTTTTTATGTATGTTACCGCATAACTTTGGACCACTTCAACCGGTTTCGATAATTCTTTTTGCATCGGAAGGGTAGTATCTCAGGGTCCCATACTAATCTGGTTAAGATCCGATTAGTGGATCATGAGATTTATATATATATTTTTTTTTTATATGAGAGTTGAAGTCGGTTTTTTTTGCTAAAAACTACTTGTTTTTAATTTGTTTGCAAACAGTCATGCGCATTTTATTCTACAAGAAATTCCCTTTTATTTGGTAAAAAGTGCAAAAAGACTTCAGCAATAAAAAATCATTAAAATCAACGCGACTTTTTATCCGCTTAAAACTTGCACCTGTTTTGTTTAGAAAAAAACGATCTATCTGCGTACTTAAAATTTTTCTAAAATTTCAGATTGAACAGGTCAAAATGTAGACGAAAATTTGTTGAATTTTTCGAAGTTCTGTATAAAGTTTAAAAGTTTGACTTGTATAGTTTTGATTAAAGCATGAACCATATTTTTATAAAAATAAAATAAAATTTTACTTGAAAAACATTGCAAATATTAAACAAAAAAAAAACATTCACTCGTTTTTGATTGCCAGTCTATGTATATACATATGTGTGTAAAATTAATGCAATACTATCATTATTTTAAATTGTATTTGCATCTTCACAAACGGAGAACCATTTCAAAAATTTAACAAAAATTACAAATTAATGAAAATTATATGAAGATTTGCCATATTTTAATTTATTTGCTCGCAATACGAAGAACATCACATTTAATGTTGGTCAACATTGTATAATGTTATTAAACGTCTTACAAAAAAGGAGGAGGTTATCAGTTCGTCGGAGTATTTTATTTTCTTTGTTTTTGTTTATGTATGTTACTGCATAACTTTGGACCACGTCAACCGATGGCGATAATTCTTTTTGCATCGCAAAGGTAGTATCTCAGAGGTGGTCCCATACTAATATGGTTAAGATTCGATTAGTGGATCATGAGATATATATATATCAGAAATCAGCTGCGGTGTATCGCATTTTCGAATACACCGCAACGACATTTATTTACTGTACCACTCAAACTCAATGGCGCGTATTCATAGTCCAGCAACTAAGTCGAAACTAACAAAGTTGCAACTTAAATTTAAGTACCAACTTAAAATTTACCTCTATTCTTAGTCGCATTTCAGACTTCTACTAAATAGTTTCGACTTAGTTTACGATATAGCAAAACGAGTGTTAAAATGTATCGATTTTTCTTTACGACATTTTGGAAAAATTACATTTTTATTAAATAATATCAAGTTTTATCATCCGTTTATGTAATTTTTATTTTCATTGCATGATTATGCAAAAGAATAAGGTATCATTTTCTTGTTAATTGTGTGAAATACCCAGAACAACCGCAGTGATGTGAAGTCGATGTTTATCGAAAGCATGCTGTGAAACATACAAATAGTAGATATCTAAATGTTATGCACAAATTTACTTTAAAAGAACTAGCGTGAAACTGACTTATTATTTGAAAATGTATCTAAATTATTCCAATTATAAAATTGTGATGAAGCTTTATTCGAATTGTAATACGCATTTAACTTCATCTTCCGATTAAAATGGATCGATCTTTGTAAATTTTAATTGGAGATTATTCAATCTTATCAAAATCACCCTCTACCAACTTAATTTTTACATATTTCGTCTGTTTTCCCTTAATTTGATAAAATACTTCTTCCTAGTTACGACTTAGTTGCAGCTGCAGCCGAAACTAAATTTTAAGTTGGTTCTTAGCCAGAAAGGTCGAAACTAAGGCGACTATGAATAGCTTTAGTTATGACTTAGAATAGTTTCGACTTAGTTGAGTACTAAATATGACTATGAATATGCGCCAATAATACTTAGTAACGAAATCTACCGCCACCGCAAGCTGAAATAATTTCGTGTTTGAGTGTTTTGTGCTCGATCAAAGCGTCGTTACTGCATATTGTGGCACCGCATTTTCATGTTGGCTTCGGCTATGCGGTGGTATGAGCGGTCGTTTAAACAACGCAAACATCGCATTACTTGCGGATATGCTTGATTGAATGCTGTGCACCGCATTATACGAGTTTAAGTGAAATAAAAATTAATTGAACTAAAAGATAATACATATTACATATTTTGTGTATTTAAATTTGACTAATTGTTCATATTTATTAATTTTTTTGTAACATGCATACATACAAACTCTGTTGGCAACTGTAGCGATAAAATGCTCTTAAAATGCGGTGCACCGCATTCAGCCAAGCATATCCGGCAATAATGCGATGTTTAAACGACCGCTCCTACCACCGCATAGCCGAAGTCGACGTGAAAATGCGGTGACACAATATGCAGTAACGACGCTTTGGTCATACAAGTCATCGCAAACACGAACGCGGCAAAAAATGCGATGCACAAAATATCGCATTGCTTGCGGTGGCGGTTATACTTACACCGCATTGTTTGCGAGTATACTTGATGTCTCGAAAAAGGCACCGCATGCTGATCACTGATATATATATATTTTTTTATATTAGAGTTGAAGACGTTTTTTTTTCTAAAAATTACTTGTCAACATTAAATTCAACAGAATTTCTGTCTGGTAACAAGCGTTTCTACATTCCGAGTTTTCGTCTGCGAATAGTTTCCACTTTCAGTTTGCACCTTCTCTATCTATCTACGTTCTCTGGTTCCATTTATTCGTTTTCGTCCCTGTTTTTATTTCATATCCAGCAAAGCATTGCTACGTTCATGCGAATGTGATACAGCGAAAGATCCGCAAAACAAAAATGTTAATTCTGCCTCTGTACACATACCCATATATAAATCTTACATGGTTTATTTCGATGCTTTTTTTCTGAGACAAATATGGTTCCATTTTAATTATATTATTTATTAGGGATGCCAGACGTCATGGTTTAGTCCTGGTGTCCTGGTGTTCTGGTCCACACATAAATTGTCCTAGATTTTTAATGAAGGTCAATGCAGACACTTCTCTAATTTTTAGCAGATTTTTGCTATGGAAAAAAAGTTAAACTTTCTGTCATTAGTAGTCGAAAATTGATAAGGAACCCTTTTTTTGACATGTTGAATATCTGGTGAGTTTACCTTTTTTCTGTTTAGTTTATTTGGTTAAAATCTTGATTTGTTTTC
>NW_023458570.1:3048133-3054503 GCF_013731165.1 Rhagoletis pomonella | reverse complement strand
ATAAATACATATTTAGGTCGGGGATTAACTTCACAACTGCTCTAACTTTTAGTATCAAGTCATAAGGTGCAACTCCCTACTCTACTTGCTCCTGTAGATATCGACGCCATAGTAAAAATGTTCTACTCCAGACGACTTATTCAGCCCTATTCTGCATTTCGATTACGTTCCCGCATTCCGCTCCGCTGGAATCGAACTTAGGTATTCTGCGTTACGATCGAAACGAAAGAAGAGGAATAGAGAATACATCTTTCGAAATCAGCTGTTTGCCTAGGAATGTGTGAAATCGAAACAAAACAAAGAAATATTTGCCACCAAACTATAGCAGCATATGAAGTTAGTTTGTAAATATTTTAAAATAAATAAATATATCTAGCATCACTGTAATTTAAAAATAAAATTTAAGTGGAAACATAATTATAAGAATGAAATCCATAGCCGCGGCGTAATTGCTTGAAGAGAAGAAAAGAACGAGTGCCAGATTCCTGATGCGGAAGTTGAAAGGCGGAGATTTGGGGACATGTTTGATCTGTTTTAGATTAGTGAAGAGTCATCGCTCAAAGTCAGCGAAATTATAAACGTTGTTTGAGCACTCCACAACATTTGCATTTACTACAGACTGGAAGATTTGAACGCAAATGAATCCGGGTTTGAAAGCCGTCAGAAGGAGGGGAAGAACCAAGCTTATCTTTCCATAAAATTAGTAAAAACGAGTGCAATAATAAAATCATCTTTTTTTATGTAACTTCACATTTTATGTATGTATGTATCTATGTGCATACATCTATTAATTTTATATAAAAAGAATATATTGTATTCAGTGCATTTCACAGTGTTATTTATAGATAATGTGAACAAAAACGCCTGGACTTCCACTTTGAAAACGTCGCGCAATATCCCTTTTGGTTGCCATTATTTGAGCCAATTTTTCGTGTTGCCCGTATTACCGCTCGCGAAAACACAGAAATCGAGAAAATTCATTTATGATGACTTTTACAATCATGCACAGTATATTTTACTTAAATTTTTTATAAAATTTTATTATTTAAACCCACGAAAATAACAATCGAAACGTCCTCCGTCAACGAATTTGCAACTTAGAAAAACGGAACTACGATCGAAATGTAGAATAGGTATAATCGTAAATTTCGAAGATTGATCGAAGGAAAACGGAACGCAGCATACCAAAGTTGCCAAACGGAGAAAATTTCGATTCGAGTCTAAATGCAGAATAGGGCTGATTAACAATTTCTTTATTAACTACCATACAGTGCTTATTTTTTGGACACGAAATTGAAACTAAGTGGTTTTGATTCATTACAACAGGCTGAGGTTCAAATACCTAATCGACTCGCAAATAATCTCTTGTGGCACATATCTTAATTTTTGAGTCAGGCAAGAGTTCTCGCCCTTCTCTAACCCACAAAATAATACTAAAATAACCAGATTCTCTGAAACGCATATTTATCGAGAGTGGAAAATACTTTACCGAGCCCTCAGTTCGTCCGCCAAGATTTTTTTTAAGTTTTCCAGCATTTTAAAATTATACAAAATTAAAAAAAAAGAAATGAAATTGTTCAACATTTTTCTTGTTCAAAATTTAAAATCAGAATGCGTGGGTGAGGTTCTACATTTTAAAACTGCTCAATGTAAAATTTTAAAAATCTTTCCGTGCAAATATTTATGTATGTACATATGCATATCGAATGATTCTTAAATCTGAAATGTTTGTGCAAAGTTTCAAATCGAACACCTTATTTTGATATGTAAATTGTCTCTGTACGATTGTATATAGATTAGGGCTGCCATAATCCTGAATCCATCTACCAGGACACTTATCATCCAAATCAAAAACGAAGACACAAGTGAATATGGTGCAAATATGTTACCTATAAGTACAGTTGCTTTGGTTCTGATATTATAAGCACTATAGTTTTGGGGCACAATTGATGATGATGAAAGTTCTGAATTTTTTTATCATAAAGGAAAACATTTCTCGTGACGGTGACGTAACTTGGAAAAAGCGGCGCCTTTAACGTGGCCTTGAATTAACCTTAAATTACCACCATTAGCAAATTTCCGCATATCCTACAACGCGCTTCATGATCAGTTTTGCCATGTATATGCATAAACTGAAGATAATTTAGGTAGGATGTCTTAGGTGAAGCCATACTAAAAGACTTACACAAAAAGGACTGAAAAAAGTGCTTCCCTGCATGCTTCCTAGAAAGGTGTTTCCTATTTACAATTTACGCGAAACTTAAGTATATGTGACCTCTGGTCTACGAAAAGGGAGCTTACGTGCGAAAACTAGTTTTCTGTGAAAAAGCTGTTAAAAGTAAGCAACTCGTCAGTTTCTCATTATCTCGTTAATTGTTCTCCGCGCCGGACGTCCAGTAAGTGTTGTTGTTGGTCCAGTAAGTGTTGTTGTTGGTCGGAATATTATTATAGTTCATCGTGTAAGTTGCTAGTGTGTTGTCGTATTTTTACTCTTCTTTCTCTACATTTTTAGTACACTTCTCAGCAAGTTAGGATTTTCTGCTTTTCACCACGTGAAAAAGCATCTCATCTTCCATCCGAATCAACCAAAAAGTGAAAATTGATTTTTTGACACCTAAGCCCCCTTTCCGTAGACCAGGTCACATATGTTTATATTAGTAAGGATTACAAATAAGATTCAATAAGCCTTTTAAGTCTAAATAAAACTATTTGATATGAACCTTAAATAAATTCGTTAAAGAAGTATGAGTTTTATGAATTAAGAAATACTTCTAAAGAACTTCTTCAAAAGGCGTTCTACAAAAATTCTTCTGAAAGCTTTTTTGAGTAGCGAAAGCAGAAGCGCTTCAATTGGTTCCGCTCCACACAAATATTGAAGTAGAAAGGAATAACTTTCAGAATGGCCTTTTGGATGAGATTTTAGCTTCTGAAATTATCTACTGAGTAGTACCTGTGTATGACCCCTCAGTCGTGTATCTGATCAGAAACTTGAACTTTTTTTGGCATTTGCCTGAAAACAAATCAAGATTTTAACCAAATAAACTAAACAGAAAAAAGGTAAACTCACCAGATATTCTACATGTCAAAAAAAGTGTTCCTTATCAATTTTCGACTACTAATGACAGAAAGCTTAACTTTTTTTTCATAGCAAAAATCTGCTAAAAATTAGAGAAGCGTCTGCATTGGCCTTCATTAAAAATTCAGGACAATTTAAGTGCGGACCAGAACACCAGGACACCAGGACAATTTGTCTAAATCAGGACAAAATCTGGAAGTCTGGCATCCCTAATATAGATATATAGATTTATAGTTAAAATGGAACCATATTTGTCTCAGAAAAAAAGCATCGAAATAAACCATGTAAGATTTATGTTTGGGTATGTGTACAGAGGCAAAATCAACATTTTTGTTTTGCAGATCTTTCGCTGTATCACATTCGCATGAACGTAGCAATGCTTTGCTCGATATGAAACAAAAACAGGGACGAAAACGAATAAATGGAACATAACAATGCTCAAATCAAAATAAAGCCCACAGCGCTGCAGCGATGTTGTTGTTGATAGTGTGTATGAATGGGCACGTTCAAAAGGCGCAACAGCTCAGTAACTGTTGCGAGTGCACCTTCTGAACGCGTTGCTCTGTTCTTCTGATCAACTGAACAGTTGCGTGTTAGATGATCGTAATATTTTTCTGATCATTTGAGACAACATGTTGGTATGCACCTTTGAGAGTTGAATTTGACAGCTAATGTATCAAGCCGTTCAGAAGGCGCATAACGATCAATGATTTTTCAGCAACGGTTGCGCTCAACTGCTGCGCCTTCTGAACCTACCCAATGTATGGATATGCAACAACGTCATGTATGTACAGAGTAGGGATGCCAAAATTTCAGGAAATTCAGGATTTCGGAATATTTTTTAGGTAATCCCGGGATCTCGGAACTCAAATTGAGTCATACATTTTATGAATATGAGTAAAAATTCAATATCTGAAAGCATTTAAACAACCATTAAATAAAACTATTTAAAATTTACGATAAACTGATGGTAAAACTCATATATCGCTAGCTTAGAGTGAAAAGTTGCTAACTTCACTTTTAATGAAAAATCATATTTTGATATAGGAGTCTAGATAAATTAAAATTGCATCATTTCGAAAAGGGTAAAGGTCCTTGTTTTATGCTTTCTCGTTTATATTCAATGAAAGGAAAATTTGCTAAGGCCAAAAAAAAGCTCCGAAAATTCGATAACGCCAAAAAAGTTCGAAATCTTTTAATAAATATCGAATCCTTCCGATTCTTATGGAGTTTTGCTTTGCTTTAAACAGGCAAAATGTTGTATTCAAAGTTTTGCGAAATACTTGAAGAAAATGGCTATGCGAAGTTTTTTCCTCTCCTGTACAATTTTTAAATTGGGACTTGGTAATTTTGCACTCTACACTAGCGATATTTATTAAATCAGAGTAAAGAGAGTAAAACATTTTTTTAATTGTATTTAAGAAACCATGGTGACAAATAATAATGTAAATACCAGGTACTTTTGAAAGTAACGATTAATAAAAAAAAAATAAAACAAAGATATACAAAAACAATATCTCTAAACATGTTTATTCTACTCTATTAAGAAATGGCGAATGGAGAATTTTTTGCCATTTTTTTCGCAATTTACTAGAAATTTTGAGGGTATACGAGTCAAACGGATCTCAGAATCGGATTCAGCGAGTCGAAATACATGTTGGTAGTTGGGTTTGGTTAAAAACACACACCCCTTTTTTTGTCGGTGTTGTTATTATTGCACTTAAAATGTTTTCGTAAGAGCAGCAAAGCATTCAAAGCGGAGTCTTCTAAGCTTGACCTGCAGTTTTTACATACAAAATCTACTGAGGAAAAATATATTTCGGCATCAACACGTTCAGGCTGAACTGTCAAAAGGTAGAAAAATACATTTGAAGATAATGACCCCTATCTCCTCCATTACAAAATATTTGAACTTCTTTTACCAGCACGTCGGTCAAATTATAAGTTTTTCGATTTGAGGATGTTTTGAGTAGATTGATCTAAAAAATTATCTAACTTTTCCTTAAAACTCGGTTTCGTTTACATTAGCGACGCTATGAGTGAATTCATTGAAATCTTCTTCAAAAAATGCTCAGACTGCTATTTAAAAGTACAGTTTCAAGCTTTTTGTTAATTGCAGTCAAAACGGCATTTTACAAAAATCATACTTCAAAATTCATAAACAAATTCTTACTATCAATTCGATATTTAAAAATTTTCCGGGACGTCAAAAACACCGGGATCTCGGAATCCCTGAATCCCTAGTACAGAGACAAAGGAAACATTTGGAGCCAATTTACACGATGACTTTTCACCCTGGGCGGAAAATCATGCGTGTCGAGCTTGTAGGCAAGAAGTGTAGTGAAGTCAGCGGGGTAGGCAAGCACGCACGGTGAGCGAAATCGAGGGGTTTTTTTGACGTTTCGCTTTTTTCGAGTTCACTTTTTCGTATTTTGGCTTTGAGTTTGCGATTCGCTCCGCTTTGAAAATGAGAACGAAAGAGTTGACCAAAGAAAATTTTACGCTTAAATGTTAAAAAAAACGCAAGAAACGCCGCAAAGAAAACGCCATCGTGTAAATTCACGAGGATTTTCGAAGACTTTTTTAAAAGGGAACGTGCCAAAAACGCAGGGTGAAAAGTCCTCGTGTAAATTGCCTCTTTCTTTGCAGATCTTCCGCTGTATCGCTGCCTACATGCACACGAACGTAGCAATGCTTTGATCGATATGAAGCAAAGCAGAGACGAAAGCGAATAAATGAAACAATTTTTCATTCCCTTATGTCCAAATTCTTACATTTTGTTTGTCTGCTTCATATTCTTCATATATTTCCCGGTCTTAACCTACCTGCTAAGTTAACTACTAAAGGGAGTAGCTTAAATATGCATGTAGATTTGTGAACTTGCATAAATGCATTTCGCATATACATACACATGTATGTATATACATTTATTAGCGAATACTAAAAAAAAAGTTTATGTAGGAATCGGCAAGTGGAAAAAAACTTAAACAAGCTGTTGGTTTTTCCAATCGAATTCACAAAACGGAGCAAATTATCAATTCGTCGGAATATTTTTTTTTATGTATGTTACCGCATAACTTTAACCGCATAACGTTAACCGATTTCTATAATTCTTGTTTTAAAGGTGTTACCTCACAGGTGGTCCCATATTAATTTGATTTAAATGTGATCATTGGGTCATGAAGGAATTAACGATAATCTTAAATTTTTATTTTATTTATTTTATTTTGTTTTTTGCTTAAAAATTACTTGTTAAATTATAAAAGTATTAGTGCTGCTGCATTCTTCCAACTT
>NW_023458570.1:3033265-3048033 GCF_013731165.1 Rhagoletis pomonella | reverse complement strand
AAGCCGCAGGTGTAGACCGCCTCCACTTCCGCCCTCCGGTCAACCGGGAGCCCTTGACGACCACCATCGAGCTGGTCTTAGTGGATCGGGGGTCAAGTGGTATCTCCGGTACCTGGAGCAGGGGAAGAAGCCGAGCGTAGCCCGCGCAATGGCGGAAGTAAGGCAAGAGGTGGAGAAAGAGGCACAAGAGAGTGGTAAGACGGCTGCAACCGCTGGTATGCAGCAGAGAGGTGAACTACCCGCGCCTGCTGAAAAGCAGAGAAGCGGGCAACAGCATCAGAGACCCGCGCCTGCTGAAAAGCAGAGAAGCGGGCAACAGCAGCAGAGACCCGCGCCTGCTGAAAAGCAGAGAAGCGGGCTACAGCATCAGAAACCCGCGCCTGCTGAAAAGCAGAGAAGCGGGCAACAGCAGCAGAGACCCGCGCCCGCCAAATGGCGGAGAAGCGGGGAACCTACAGGTACCACAACAGGCTCAACAACAGCTACTCCAAAACGCACCAGCCTACAGGTCACTCCACCTGAGCCACCGTCCCCCAAACGGCCGCGGGGGCTCCCACCCCCTCCAACAGAGTCTAGGGGCTTGGATGGGTCCGCGGGCCAGGGTCAGCCACAGGAGGGAATCACTAAGCAGCCTAGCTATTCAGATGCTCTTAAAGGCATCCGGGTGGCTGTACTGCCCTGTGATTACCCTGCTGCTGCCCTAAGCCCTGAGGACCTGACCAAACTCCAGGACGCCATCATGGATGAGGTCCTTAAAGGGTGGAAGCACGCACTGGTCTTTTGTGGGGTATTTTTCAGGTCAGGTATGCTCCTTGTGGACTGCAAGGATGAGCGGACCGCAGCATGGCTGGTGGATAAGGCACCAAACATTGAGGGATGGGAGGGGCCCGCGTTATGTACCAAGAGGGGGGATGATATCCCGCCGGTGCATAATATCTCGGTGTTCTTCCCAAGATGCGCCGATAAATCGGCGGAGTACGTGCTGGGGCTCATCAAGGCCCAGAATGAGGACATCCACACTGCTGCGTGGAAGGTGGTTTCATGCGGCGCCGAAGATAACGGTCTCAGGCTCAACCTGGAGATCGATGAGGCGTCGTATGTCAGCATTAAGAGGGCCGGATTCACAATCAACTTCCGGTACAGTTTTGTTACGGTGCGGCCATGGCGGCCTAAGACGACAGGCAGCAAGGAGTCAGAGTCCCAAGACATGCAAGTCGACGAGACTACTGACTCCACTGCTGCCCCAGCGACCGAGTCGACCACGGCCCCACTGGGAGATCAGCTATCGGAATTAGCACAGGCACCAGCTCTTGTGAGCGCTCCCAGGCCAAGTGTCACCGACTACATGCGCACCACACAAGAGCTCCTAGCGGACATAAGCAGGCTCGAACTCGACAGAGAGGGCGAGGTTGAGGCACGGCTATCGAACATCGAGGACGAGCCCCAACTATGAGCCCAACAGCGCTAACAGTAGCCCAGGTCAACTTGCATCACGCGGTGGCCGCCTCGGCGATCATTGCAAGCAGGTTTGCCACGGAGGACCTGGGAATCCTACTGATTCAGGAACCGTGGACCTACAGAGGCCAGGTGAGGGGCCTCAATCATAACAACAATAAGGTAATTTGGGACCTTTCCTGCGAGAGGCCCAGAGCGTGCGTAGTGCTAAAGAATAATATTAATTACTTTTGCATTACAGAATTTCTTACACAGGATCTGGTAGCGGTCCAAGCTACCTTAAGGGTCAACGGGAAGGAACTGGAGGTGGTCTTGGCTGCAGCCTACTTTCCGGGGGACAACGCCAACGTGCCGCCTCTTGAGGTACAGCAGCTGCTGGAATTTTGCCGCAGGAAACGACTTCCGGCGATTCTTGGCTGCGATGCGAACGCCCACAATATAGAGTGGGGCAGCTCGGACACAAACCGTAGGGGTGAGTGCTTATTAGAATATATTATCAGTGAAGACCTGTGCATCCATAATGTCGGTAATGAACCAACGTTCATAACCAGGGTCAGAGAGGAGGTACTCGACATCACTCTCAGCAACAGACTGGCCAGCCCTCTGATCGTTCAGTGGCGGGTCTCATCTGAGCCCTCACTGTCGGATCACAGGATTATCCGATTTGCACTGGGAGCTGAGGTTCTGACAGGTCACCCAAAGAGGAACCCCAGGAAAACAGACTGGGATAAATATGAAGAGGTACTTAGGTTGAACCTAAGCAGAATAGAGGCACAACATAGAAAGGTGGATTGTATGGAGTTAGAGGACAGGGTCAACAAGCTGAGCGGCACCATTCTGGATGCCTTTACCTCCAGCTGTCCCGTGTCAAAGCCAAAAGGGAAAGCTCAGCCTCCCTGGTGGACACGGGAACTCTCAGTTCTTAGGAAAGATGTGCGAAGACTTTTTAACAGGGCAAAGCGCACCGGGAGCTGGGAGGAGTACTCAGTCTGTCTAACAAAATACAATAAGGAGATTAGGAAGGCCAAGCGTAGCAGCTTCAGAACCTTTTGTGAGAATATCGCATCTACTCCTGCAGCTGCTAGGCTGCATAAAGCCTTAGCGAGAGACAACACAGGGACCAGACTGGCTATTAGGCTACCTAATGGGGCCTTTTCAGGTAATGAACAGGAGAGGGCACTCGCCCTGCTATCGGCCCACTTTCCGGACGCCATTCCCACCGCTGGGGATACGTTGTTCCGTGCGTTCAGGCCATCCCCACCGGACTGGAAGGTGGCTAGAAGCCTTATAAACCGGCAAACAGTGCGGTGGGCTCTGGACTCCTTCGAACGGTACAAGGCCCCTGGGGTGGATGGAGTATGTCCGGCGCTACTAAAGCAGGGCGGGGAGCTCTTACTGCCACATCTGGTGGACATTATGAGGGACAGTCTAGCACTGGCTCACATTCCCAAGGTGTGGCAAAGGGCTAGGGTTACTTTTATCCCGAAGGTAGGTAAGAGGGATTACTCTCTTGCCAAGTCATTCAGGCCGATAAGTCTCACATCCTTTATGTTAAAGGCAATGGAGAAAATTATTGACCATGAAATCAGGTATAACACTCTAAAACAAACCCCTCTGCATTCCAACCAGCACGCGTACAGGGTGGGGAGATCCACGGATACTGCGCTGTATGCCTTAACGGAGGAAATACAAGGGGCCTTTGAGTGTGATGAGGTGGTGCTCTGTGCCTTCCTCGATATCGAGGGGGCCTTCGATAACGCCTCCCATTTGGGAGTCGACAGAGCTCTTGGGAAACATAACGTTCAGCCAACCATCCGAAGATGGATAGCAAGGTTACTTCAGACCAGGATTGCCGAAACTGAAGTCGGTGACAGCGTCGTTCAAATACAAACGACTAAAGGGTGCCCACAAGGGGGGGTATTATCTCCTCTACTGTGGAGCTTAGTTGTGGACGAACTCCTACAGATACTCACTAACGAGGGCGTCCGCTGCCAAGGGTACGCGGACGACATAGTGATTATCGCTAGAGGAAAGTTCGCAAGTACTCTCTGTGACATCGTCCAAAAAGGACTTAACCTTGCGAAAAGGTGGTGCACAGACGTAGGTCTAAATATCAACCCTTCTAAGACAGCCATAGTCCCCTTCACCAAGAAACGAAATCTCCAGGGGATGAGGAACTTGACCTTGGACGGGGTCGCAATCAGTGTCGCCACAGAGGTTAGGTATCTGGGGCTTACCCTGGACTCCAAGCTTCTGTGGAGGGCCCATGTAGATGCGGTCACCTCTAAGGCCACGAGAGCGATGATGGTGTGCAAACGTCTGGCGGGTAAATCCTGGGGGTGCACTCCGAGGATCCTCAGATGGATGTACACAATGATAGTGAAACCAATAGTGACTTATGGTGCGGTGGCTTGGTATTCCAGGACTACTATAGGAACGGTGAGGCAGACCCTCTCCAAGATTCAACGTCTGGCATGTGTTTGCATTACGGGAGCAATGCGCACATGCCCGACGGCAGCGCTAGAGGTAATGCTGGAACTCGAGCCACTGCATCTCTCAATTGAACAGGCTGCAAAGCGAACCCTCCTTAACTTTGCGAGAGAGGGCTTCGGCAAAAGCAAGGTGTTATCATCTAGGAACAGGGACAAGCTAGGCACCCAGCTCCCCCTGGCTTTGTTCCCCAGGGACGATATCAACAGAGAGGTGATATTCAAGAGAAATTTCAGGACCCACACTTATAGCAAGGCGACCTGGTGTACCTCTATTATGGAGAGTCACATACAGGCGAGCACAATACAGTGGTACACGGACGGCTCTAAAACACCCGCGGGGATTGGAGCAGGCGTGTACGGCCCTAGGCTGAAGCTTTCGGTGTCCCTGGGGACTTTCCCCAGCATCTTTCAAGCGGAGGTCTATGCCATCAGTATGTGCGCTGAGATTAATATTCGCAGGAACTATAGGAATGAAAGGATACTTATACTAAGTGATAGCCAGGCGGCATTAAGGGCCCTCGCATCATTCGAGATCAAGTCCTCCTTGGTTAGGGAGTGTGTCGAGAGGCTCAATGCTCTGGCGGAGGTCAATGATATCCAACTAATGTGGGTACCAGGGCACATGGGGGTCGCAGGAAATGAGGAAGCTGATCATCTGGCCAGAACGGCCGCTTCCTCGACCCCGATAGGACCTGAGCCCTTTCTGGCAGTAGGACCAAACACCATAAAGGAAATGCTCAGAAGGGACAACAGCAAACTGAGGGAATTACACTGGCTTGGCACCATGGGCCAACGTCAGGCAAAAAGCTTATTAGGAGGTTACAATCTGTCAAGATACAGGCTTCTCATGGATCTCCCGAAAGAGAAACTAAGGATTATTACAGGTTTTTTGACGGGCCACTGTAGGCTCAGAGGGCACCTGCATAAATTAGGTATCTGGTCCAGCGACCTGTGTCGCTTTTGCGATGCAGCCAAAGAGACCCCTCTACACCTTCTTATGGAGTGTGATGCCGTTGCACGCAGGAGGTATAGGAGCATAGGGCATGTCTGGCCAAGAGAGGAGCACATATACTCACTGTCCCCGGGGTCTATTATGAAATTTATAGACACTCTGGGGCTGGTTGATGTATTGTGATGAGCTAGGGGCACAATAGACCTATTGGTCGCAGTGCCATACCCAACCAACTATCTATCTATCTATCTAGAACACATATTAGTAACATAAAATTTTGAGTACATTGGTAGCCCAACCGTGTGTTGAAAAAACATTGGACTTTGTTCCAATCTTGACAAATAATGTGAAACGGCCTTTAATCAGTGATCGGACCAAAAAAAATTTTTATAGAATATGCAAAAAAAAATGTAGTGGATTTCAAAACAAATGTGGTAGATCTCAGTTTTTTGATAGTTTATTTTGTATTTATCTTGTTTTTTTTTAAGTATTACGAATCAGAAAATATAATAAGTATTTATAGTATCGGACAAACTAATAGGATCGCTACAGTTTGCTAAGTTTGTTTATTAATGGGGAGGACAAAAATATGTACAAAACACTTATTTATATGATCATTAAATATGCCCCAAAAATGTATATATCGAAAGTTTTTCGATTAACGCATGACAAGTTTTTGTGCATACATACAAAACGTATATAACTGAGTGTGATTGAATTTGACATTTCCCTCAGAAGAACCATTTTACCCAACCTAACCTAACCTATTGAAGTGTTGATTCACACAAAATATTTTTGTTGCTGATATTGAGTAACACACTGGGCTGGATTCTGTAACTGTGAGAAAATGTAGTGTACACCGAGTGCAAACCCATAGCCAATAACTCACCGAGTGAGTTTTTCGGAAAATAAGTGTACATAATTTTGACAGTTAAAACTCATTCTCACACTTGCTGGATCGCAAAATGAGGAAGTGTACACAATTTTGACAGCTGAATCGCAAAATGAAGAGTGCACACAATTTTCAGTGTACCTACCCTCCAAAACTGACAGTTACAGAATCCAGCCTCTGGAAACTGTTAAACAGCTTTCGCTAAAAACGAAAAATTTTGATTGAATTTTTCGACCACCAAAACCGGTTTAGCGCGAAACTTCACTACTGGAAAACAACAGTCGAAATATTTTTACGAGTATATTAAAATTGTTTAATAGATAATAACGGGACTTTCCGTTGTTTGTCAGCTTTTTCTTTTTGCCAATTAAATAAACCTCGTCAGCAACCCTGGCTATCTCCGCAAAGGTATTGTCAACTGAAATTATGCGAAAATAAATTAACTTATTACCAAAATAATCAGTTTTATGCTTTTTCACCAAAATATGCATCTTGTGTCATAATATTCAGTTTCAAGTGCGATATGCATTTCCATATTTTTGTCTTTCCTATTTATTAATCTCTATTCGGCCTATGCTTATAATGTGAAGGTCTGTTTGCTAGCTACCTTATAACTTTTGAACCGCGGCACGAAATCGCACGAAATTTTGCACCCTTATTTGCTTTTCCCTTGGAAGTTTATAGGCATTGCACCACCCATAGGCGTGGAATTTTTAACCCGCTATAACACACGCTGTGGCAATCCACATTGCTTATCAATACCTGGTTGCAAAGTTAAAGCTGATTAAAAATTTCACGCCTATGGGAGGTCCCGCGCTCCCAAATACTAACTCATTTATATAGCGTGGTTTTTTAGGATGTCTGAATCTTTATTATCACCCGAAAACACATTCTCTGAAATTTACTTTTTAAACATAATTTCATTCAAATGTTGGCCGCAGACGGAAGTAACAACAGCGTAGTCGCGGCCAATATTTGAATGAAATAATTAAAAAAATAATATAAAAAACACTTGAATTGATATGAAAAATAATATATGTATGTATGTGTGTATATGAATAACGACCGCTTAAAATCGATTTCAAAGTTCTACTTTCGCTGTAGAAATTTTAGGTCTACGTTATGTAGTTTGACTATTGTCAATTAAATCGAATGCTTTGTATTGCATGCGCTCCACGTTTTTCATTTTCAATTTCATAGATTGTTTATAATGACTTTTGCTAAAATTTCAAAATCAAAAGTTATCAAAACAAATTCTATGGGACTGAGTAATATTATTTTCTACTTTTTAGTCCATTTATAAAAGCGTTGTATATTAAAAAGTTTTTTTTTATATTATTTATTTTCTACTTTTTAGTCCTGTCTGAATAAAATTTTGCAATAGATATTAAAATAATTCAACGATATTAATATAAAGGTGCACACACATGCATTTCCAATTGTATGTACATACAAACGAGCACCAATTAATTTTATTTAAAGAAATGGCATGTCGTCTATTTCCGCTGTAGCAAACGTAGTACATAGGGCGACATCTAGATGTCATCTACCTCGCCCTATTCACTACAGATGTCGCCCTATGCACTGTGCTTTTTTATAGGAACTTTTCAAAGCAAAGGTTTTATGGTGTCGGACACACAACATTGAAAGTTTCTGGATCCACAACATTGAAAGTTTCTGGACACATAACATTGCAAGTTGATAAAAGCGTTGTAAAAATAAATAAATAAATGACAGAAAATGTTTTGGGTGATAATAATGATTCAGATATTCAGTTCTGTTTTAGGTACGTATTTTATTTATAATTAAAAAACCAAGGTCTGGATGGATTACCGTATACTATAATGAAATTTATGGGGAACCTCGAAACTTTAAGCTAGCATTTAAGGGTATAGTTTTTTTAAGATAGGGAAAACTTGAAAGTTATAGCCCCCCTTGCACTACCTGGTTACGCCCATGTACATATCTTACTATAAGCACCGACCATAGATATGTCTACATACTAAATTTCCAGTTCATGGGAGTTATGGTTCCGAAGTTATAGCTGTTAAAAAATTCCACACTATGGGATGTGCCCCCCGCCCTCTTTTACAAACTAAGTTATGAACTTTAGGCAGTTGAAAACCTTATTCAAATGGTGTTTCACTCAGTAAATTTGATGGAGCTTTATTGAAAATAAGGCGCTGGATTAACCGGATATAGTTTACTTGCGTTTTTTAATATATAACTAAATCTTAACAACGTCAATTACTTTCGCAAGCGCGTGGGCTTTCCCTCTTCTTCAGTCATTTAATTTCATAAAATATTAAGGGAGATATCGTATCGTAACACAAAAATACTGTTGAGATATAAGTACTTAATCTTTCATAGTTTAATGATATCAATATTAATATGCAGGATTTTTAGGAGAAATCAAGGGAATAAAATTATAGTTTCAAAAACTAAAACCTCCCTATTATAATTGCCATTCGTACTGTCATCAAGTATGCAACTTGAGAACAGAAATCGCTGCATCTTTTAGGCGCATCAATATTACATAGTTACATCCCGAACTAATAAAAGGAAGGTAAAAATAAAAAGTGCCCTAGTTCTTCCGTTGGGAATTAAGAACAGTTTTTTTATCCATTAAATTATGTATACTGTTTACATTTTGAAAGTAAAACGTTTTAAGTTTCATATATAAGTTATAAGTAAAAACAATAAAATATCAATGATCAATCAATGATGGTAGATGTTTTCTTAAAATATATATTTCACTTCAATATTTTTTTTCTGGTTTTCAAAAATTTACTGCTGTCAAAAAAAGATTTAATTTCACACAGCAGATTGGCAAAACTGTCTCACCATAGTAAAAATATTATTCTCCAGATTTCCCCACACAATTTTTTTACCGATTCACACACGCTGATAATACAAGATTGCGCATTCACGGAGGTGAAGACGTATGCTAAGTAAATCAAAACAAATAAGAGTAGGAGAATAAAGGAAACGTCAATACCGAGAATTTTCCATTCAACTTTAGATAAGAGATGTGGTTAATATTGTGAAACTGTAAAAATATACACATTAACTATAGGAAGAATAAATTAAGAAAATGATGAAAAAAGCTACACTCTAAAAAGTTCATGTTAAACTACTACTGAAAGGTGTATATTTTTCAACCAGAATCTATGTAAGTATACGCATAAGATGTTCAAGATTGGATTTTAAACATTTTTTCTTTAAAATATACACATACATAGATATACGCATGAAGTGTTTAAAATTGCAAAACATTTTAAAGTAAAAATACACTACTAGTAATATACACTCCTAATAATAAACAATAAGTGCTCATATTTACTCAATTTTAAACATTTTATGAGCTATTTTGTTCTATGCGACAAATTTGGTATGTAAAAGTAAACAGGGTGTTTAGTTTGCCCACATTAGGAGAGAAACTGGTTACCTCTCTTTATATGCGTAAATTTCAACAAAAAAATTTTGGAGCAAATTTTAAACATTTTATGTGTAAACTGTGAAATAGTAAACACTTAGTGTTTAGAATTCAAAAAACATATTTTAAATTTGTTCTACGCCACACATATGATAAGCAAAAGTAAACAAGCAGTTGGGGTGTTCACAGTTCGTTCCAAATAGTGTCTCAAAATGTTGACGTCTACATTTTAAGATGTTTTCTAACTGTAAAATCTGTGGTGTTGTTGTTTCCCATACAAAATTGGAAAACGATGCCGTCTATATTTGGTTACACTCAAAGGTATGTTTCTTACGCGTCAACATTTTGCAACTTGACAGCAGGGTTGCATTATGGCAATACTAATCACATTTTTTTAGTTCTTCGGCACGTTTTCTGTATTTGTACTGATTTTTAAGCGAATTTTTGATGAAAAGAAACAAGTCAAGGAAAATAAATAACAAATATTAGGAATTGGTAATTAAGTTATATAATTACAATTTTTCAGAACAAAAATCGAAAGGCGACATATAGAAAATGCACGCAAAGAAGAAATGTCTGACAACACCAGTAAAGTTTTGAGACTATTTTGCGACGACATTTTGGAACGAACTGTTAACACCGTAAGTATTTAATTTAATTAACACGGTGTGTAAATTTGCATTCTTTAAGAGAGGAAACTGGTTATCTATCTTAATATGCGCAAATTTAAACAACTAATTTTTAGAGTGTATAGTATTAGTGAATTTCCGTGCATTTAAATTTGTATATACTTTCTGAGGCTTTGTTTACTTTCACTTGAGAATTGTCAAAATCGGCAAAAACAAAGTAGCGGCCCACTGAATTAGCCACGTTTGTTCCCTACATTGTGGGAATAACTAACATGACCACCATGAGCAAAATTATGTGCCAATATAAGCCAATAATTGACTTAGAAGTAAGAATGTATTAAATGTGTAACCACTGCTCTTACGTTCTCGTGTCTTTTTTATGCTTTGAACTTAATTCGATTTGCTCGAGCAGAAAGGAGTAAAATAAAACATAAAAAAATCTTCGAGAGTTCACCGATATTGCTTAGTACTATACAGTGCAATAAATGGATGCATCGCTGCCACACTGTTAAGATATATTGCAACATTAGAGTTGAGACTGTTGTCAATGTAGCCGTTTTTGCCGTGGCAAGGTATTGACAGCAACATAATTGCTGGTGCAGGTCTCTAGTGGCACATTTGCGGCGTGACTCTGACGCGTTATAATGAAGCACTAGTTTTGCTACAACTAAAAGAACAAAAAAAAAAATACCGCAACAAAAAGTGGAATGGACAATAACACTGGTTTACAGCAAAAATGTTCAATGGATGCCACTATCCAATTTCTATGTAGAATTTCTCGGTGATTCTGAAAATCGAGTTAATCTTTTTTTTTAAGTGAAACTTATTTAGCGGCGGTTGGTTGGTTGGGAGTAAGTTGGCAAATTCAAAGGAAATTGCACACGGAAATGGTGCAACGGAAATGGTTGGAGCTGAAACAAGTGGTACTAATTTAACAAACATTTGCTAATAAAAGGTTAAAGAATAACACTTAGAAAAATACCAATACAAGAATGATAGTAAAGGTGAGTGCGTACATAGATAAAGAAAAGGATAAAGGCAAAGGTAAAAATAAAAACAAAAACAAAGATGCGATAAAGGCAAAAATTAAGACCAAGGTTAATTTAAACACTTTACTTATATATATTATGGCAAAGGTGAAGGGGAATATGTCGATGAAATTATAAACATAAAAGTAAAGACAAAGTAGGAGGATGAGGATACCGATAAAAGTAAAGATGAAGATAGGGGAAGGAAGATTAAAATAGAGGTAATTAAAGAGGAAAGGATATAGAGAGAGACACAGAGATCCAATCTGGGAACTATTTTGGGATTTTAGAGAATTTCGCGATTCTCGGGACTTATCTATAAAATAATCGATATTTTTATCGGTTTTGTTATCGATTTTGTTATCGATATTTTTATCGATATTTATCGATTTTTTTATTGATATTTATCGATTTTATTATCGAAATTTATCGATTTTATTATCGATAATTATCGATTTCATTATAGATATTTATCGATTTTGTTATGTATATTTTTATCGATTTTGTTATAGGTATTTTTATCGATTTTGTTATTGATATTTATCGATTTTTTTATCGATAGTTATCGATTTTCTTATCAATATTTATCGATTTTGTTATCAATATTTATCGCATTTGTTATCGATATTTATTGGTTGTGTTGTCGATATTTATCGATTTTGTTATCGATATTTATCGATTTCGTAATGTATTTTGTTACAGATTTTGGTATCGATATTTATAGATTTTGTTATCGATATTTATAAAAAAAAATCTTTGAGGATTTTCATTTGACCACTCATTATTTTTGATTTCATTCTAACAGAACAGGCTTTAGCTTTTGAAATTTTTCTTCAGTTAAAGTATGATTTATTTTCATTTTTTCGTTCAAAAAAATAAAAAATGAAATGATTAACTAATTTGTCAGAAACTATCGGTCCTATCGGAAGGTGATGCATATATGGAGAATTTCATAAGCTTTCATTTGACGTATGTATCTCATTTTAGGATTGTCAAATTAGTTCGTAAGATATACGTGATTAAGTGGAACCAGCTGAATAACGGTAAGTTGCAAATATCTTGAAAACGTATCCATAGAAGAAAGATTAGCCCGATTTTCATTGAAATAATAGAAATTGGATAGTGGCGTTTGGAGAACAAAAACCAAACTAAAATTTGTGATCCAGTGTAATTTGCTGCAACAACACTAACCAAGTGATGCATGGTTTAACAGCCTGATGATTTGTAAGCTTTTTTATTTCTGTTGTTTTGGTTCCCTTTCAGCAACAGGCAGGAAACTCAGAATCCTACGATTCGGGTTAAGAAGAGATAAAAGGCCAATTCAATAGATTTATTTGGTTCATCGTGAAAACGGCGGTTGAGTATAGCCAAATTTGTTAATTTGTTCAAAACTCTGATCAAGGCAGGTTTATATGTAAATACACATGTGTAAGAGATCACACGATTACGTTACGCTTCTTTGAAACAAATGTGTATAATGATTACAAAGATAATTATAACATAGCGTTTTCCACGGTGCCAGACTTAAAGTTGCGTAGCGCGTACTCGTCTCATCGGCAACCGCGAGTATTAAAAGGTACATTCCTATAAAATTTATCCAGTAACTTAGTTTCATAGCGCAAAGTTTCATAGAGCAAAATATCCAAAAGAGTACGCAAAACCAGTCACGATTTGCAAATTTCATGAACAGGTGATGTATTTTTTTTTTATTCGCAGGAATTTCCTAATTAAAAACAGTAGTATATATCTTGTTTTATACTAGTTATTAAAATAGGTTTATTTGGTCAATTTCAACTAAATATAAAAACCCCATAAACAATTTATTCATTAGTATAATATTAATATAATATACATACATATATTACTTTTCATATCAATTCAAGTTTATTACATGCGCCCCACGCTTTTCATTATCAATCTCATATGTAAATAGTTTATAATGACTTTTGCTAAAATTTCAAATTCAAAAATTATCTAAACAAATTCTATGGGACCGAAAAATATTATTTTCTACTTTTTAGTTCATTTATAAAAGCGTGGTATATTAAAAAGTTTATTTTATTTTATTTATTTTCTACTTTTTAGTCTTGTCTGTATACAATTTTGCAATAGATATTAAAATAATTCAACGATATTAAGAGATTGGTGTACACACATGCATATATGTACATATGTACATACATACGAGGACCAATAAATTTCATTTAAAGAAATGGCATGTCGTCCATTTCCGCTGTAGCGTATGTAGTGCATATTTTTAGACGCAATATTTAACTACTTCCGGCTAGGCGACATCTACCTTTAGAGTATTTGATATGATACCTACCGATGGGGTTGATATCTACACTAGGTTGTATAGAAAGTATGGTGTCTGCACATACAACATTGTAAGCTGATAAAAGCGTTGTAAAAAAATAGCATATTAGGGGCTGCTAATATATATATTTTACATTATAGTTAAATCATTAGTTACACTTAGCTACAGAAAAATTACACAGAATTGTCTGTAGTTAGGTTTAACTAATGATTTAACTATACTTTAAAATAGATAAGTTAACGGCCCCTAATAATTTTTTTATTTATTACATTTATTACAATATACCAGCATAAAAAATCTGAATGCCCAAAATGATGAATACGCCCTCATATTTAAACATTTTGTCGGCCGCTGTGGTGTAGTGGTAAGCAGTGCGCGCTTCCACTTCGCAACGCCTGGGTTCAAATCCTGGTCAAAGCAACATCGCAAAAAATATAGAAATAAGGTTTTTTCTTAACAGCAGGCAATGGCAAACCTCCGAGGGTATTTCTGCCATGAAAAACAGCTTCTCATAAAAATACAATCGCCGTTCGGAGTTGGCGTAAAACTGTAGGTCCCTCCGCTCTGTGTGACAACATCAAGGCGCACGCCACAAATCGGAGGAGAAGCTTGGCCATACACTAACATATGTGTAAGCGCCAATCTATTATTATTATTATTATGTATATCATTTAAGAGAAAATATGTCGGTGCAAAGCCACGATGTATAAATTGTTAGCTCGTCGCTGGAATAATGAAATAGTGTAACATGAAAAGTATAGTTTTGAGAAAAACGAATTGGAAGTTTTTACAAACCATTACAAACCATACAAATACAATTTCGTTTTTCGGGAATATATTAGTGAGCCAAAGAGATATTTAAGAAAACTAAAGATTTTTCTAATAGATTAAAGGATTGTCTATCCAATGGTGCAATTATCGAATAATAGTGTATGTGGCATTTACACTGTTTCTTTATTCGAGCGACGAGCTTATCTTACAAAATTGCGGAGGAATATGACAGAGTATACGGGAAAGTTTATTTTTTTTTGAATTTTTTTTTTTTGAATAACGTTTTGTCCGGTATGTAGAGCTATGAATTTAAAAAGTACATCAGGATTTAGTTGAGATATTCGCCTTTGACGACACCCGTTTGGGAGAGAGCTAAAGTGGGAGGGCGAAAAGCCCCGCGTGCTCTGGGTTTTGGTCCCGCCACGTTAAAACCCTGCCCAATGAAAAAAAAATGCCCGGGGTGATACCCCCTTCTTTTGATGACGATCGCGGCTAACGTAGAAAGGACTATGATTAGAGGGTATGTACCTGAAATATCCGGACCCGTAATTGGGAAGGTGCCTCTGCCCGTCGCCGTCCGAGTACCAGCGTTTAGTCTAGTGGACGAACGTCTAGCCACAATCCGTATCAAAGCGAGATTCTTCAACATCTCGCTCATATGTGCCAATGTCCCGATGTATGAGAGGGAACACGCATCCAAGGATCTCTTCTATGAGCGCTTAGAGGGTACATATTAGTGCTGCCCAAAGTGGTCCAGGTGGACGCCCAGGGGTCCACGCGAGACTCGAGGGGGTCT
>NW_023458570.1:3030681-3033165 GCF_013731165.1 Rhagoletis pomonella | reverse complement strand
AAAAAACAAATTTGAAATTTGTTCTACGCCACACATATGATAAGTAAAAGTAAGCAAGTGTTTAAATTTGCATTCATTAAGAGAGGAAACTGGTTACCTGTCTTAATATGCGCAAATTTAAACAAAAATTTTTTAGAGTGTAGCATTTAAGGGTATTATTTTTTTTAAGATAGGGAAAACTTGAAAGTTATAGCCCCCCTGGCACTACCTGGTTACGCCCATGTACATATCTTACTATAAGCACCGACCATAGATATGTCTACATACTAAATTTCCAGTTCATGGGAGTTATGGTTCCGAAGTTATAGCTGTTAAAAAATTCCACACTATGGAATGTGCCCCCCGCCCTCTTTCACAAACTAAGTTATGAACTTTAGGCAGTTGACAACCTTATTCAAATGGTGTTTCACTCAGTAAATTTGATGGAGCTTTATTGAAAATAAGGCGCTGGATTAACCGGATATAGTGCTCTTGCCTTTTTTTAATATATAACTAAATCTTAACAACGTCAATTACTTTCGCAAGCGCGTGGGCTTTCCCTCTTCTTCAGTCATTTAATTTCTTAAAATATTAAGGGAGATATCGTATGGTAACACAAAAATACTGTTGAGAAATAAGTACTTAATCTTTCATAGTTTAATGATATCAATATTAATATGCAGGATTTTTAGGAGAAATCAAGGGAATAAAATTATAGTTTCAAAAACTAAAACCTCCCTATTATAATTGCCATTCGTACTGTCATCAAGTATGCAACTTGAGAACAGAAATCGCTGCATCTTTTAGGCGCATCAATATTACATAGTTACATCCCGAACTAATAAAAGGAAGGTAAAAATAAAAAGTGCCCTAGTTCTTCCGTTGGGAATTAAGAACAGTTTTTTTATCCATTAAATTATGTATACTGTTTACATTTTGAAAGTAAAACGTTTTAAGTTTCATATATAAGTTATAAGTAAAAACAATAAAATATCAATGATCAATCAATGATGGTAGATGTTTTCTTAAAATATATATTTCACTTCAATATTTTTTTTCTGGTTTTCAAAAATTTACTGCTGTCAAAAAAAGATTTAATTTCACACAGCAGATTGGCAAAACTGTCTCACCATAGTAAAAATATTATTCTCCAGATTTCCCCACACAATTTTTTTACCGATTCACACACGCTGATAATACAAGATTGCGCATTCACGGAGGTGAAGACGTATGCTAAGTAAATCAAAACAAATAAGAGTAGGAGAATAAAGGAAACGTCAATACCGAGAATTTTCCATTCAACTTTAGATAAGAGATGTGGTTAATATTGTGAAACTGTAAAAATATACACATTAACTATAGGAAGAATAAATTAAGAAAATGATGAAAAAAGCTACACTCTAAAAAGTTCATGTTAAACTACTACTGAAAGGTGTATATTTTTCAACCAGAATCTATGTAAGTATACGCATAAGATGTTCAAGATTGGATTTTAAACATTTTTTCTTTAAAATATACACATACATAGATATACGCATGAAGTGTTTAAAATTGCAAAACATTTTAAAGTAAAAATACACTACTAGTAATATACACTCCTAATAATAAACAATAAGTGCTCATATTTACTCAATTTTAAACATTTTATGAGCTATTTTGTTCTATGCGACAAATTTGGTATGTAAAAGTAAACAGGGTGTTTAGTTTGCCCACATTAGGAGAGAAACTGGTTACCTCTCTTTATATGCGTAAATTTCAACAAAAAAATTTTGGAGCAAATTTTAAACATTTTATGTGTAAACTGTGAAATAGTAAACACTTAGTGTTTAGAATTCAAAAAACATATTTTAAATTTGTTCTACGCCACACATATGATAAGCAAAAGTAAACAAGCAGTTGGGGTGTTCACAGTTCGTTCCAAATAGTGTCTCAAAATGTTGACGTCTACATTTTAAGATGTTTTCTAACTGTAAAATCTGTGGTGTTGTTGTTTCCCATACAAAATTGGAAAACGATGCCGTCTATATTTGGTTACACTCAAAGGTATGTTTCTTACGCGTCAACATTTTGCAACTTGACAGCAGGGTTGCATTATGGCAATACTAATCACATTTTTTTAGTTCTTCGGCACGTTTTCTGTATTTGTACTGATTTTTAAGCGAATTTTTGATGAAAAGAAACAAGTCAAGGAAAATAAATAACAAATATTAGGAATTGGTAATTAAGTTATATAATTACAATTTTTCAGAACAAAAATCGAAAGGCGACATATAGAAAATGCACGCAAAGAAGAAATGTCTGACAACACCAGTAAAGTTTTGAGACTATTTTGCGACGACATTTTGGAACGAACTGTTAACACCGTAAGTATTTAATTTAATTAACACGGTGTGTAAATTTGCATTCTTTAAGAGAGGAAACTGGTTATCTATCTTAATATGCGCAAATTTAAACAACTAATTTTTAGAGTGTATAGTATTAGTGAATTTCCGTGCATTTAAATTT
>NW_023458570.1:3023952-3030671 GCF_013731165.1 Rhagoletis pomonella | reverse complement strand
CTGCTCTTACGTTCTCGTGTCTTTTTTATGCTTTGAACTTAATTCGATTTGCTCGAGCAAAAAGGAGTAAAATAAAACATAAAAAAATCTTCGAGAGTTCACCGATATTGCTTAGTACTATACAGTGCAATAAATGGATGCTAAATGGATGCATCGCTGCCACACTGTTAAGATATATTGCAACATTAGAGTTGAGACTGTTGTCAATGTAGCCGTTTTTGCCGTGGCAAGGTATTGGCAGCAGTGTTGCCATTTTAGCCGTTTTCCGGCTAGATTTAGCCGGTTGCGATAGCAAACAGCCGGAGAAATTTCGATTTAGCCGGCAGCCGATTTGTTAGCCGTTTTGCAGAAAAAAATTAGCCGTTTTTAGCCGATTTTGCTATTTGTCTTGTTTTCTTAAATTTCAAATATGTATATATGTTTCCATTTTTGACTAAGCGACCCAAAATCTGTTAGAAATGGCTACTAGCCTTATCGTGGAGAAAATTTTCATGTCAGGCAGGGTTGTATGAAATTGGGCCGATTTCGCTTATTTTTATTTTAAACGAAGAAGGGATTTTCTTCATAAAATGTTTGATATAAATGTCTTAATTTTAAGTGTGAAGTTGTATTCGCAAACTTAGAAAATAAGAAATTGTTTCACTGTTAAGATACTTAAGATGCGTTTGTGTTTGGATATAGTGCAGACAAATAGAATAAATATTACATGTAGATATTGTCTTCCCAGATAGCGCATATTCAATTCTGCCTAAATTACAAAACATCATTTTTGCCCACTCCCAAAAGTTTAAGGTAAGGGAAAAATTGATATTTTCAAGCACTATGTACACATATGTATTTTTTTAAACAAAGTTTTTTGCTGAGAACTTATTTAAATTCCAAAAACCGAATGCCAACTTGAATTAAAGGAACACTGAAGTGAGTCAAACTGAAAATAAAAGAGCACAAATTTCTATGTAAAGCAAAACTGTCTGGAAATCCTACGAGACATCTGCCGGTCATATGACCGGTCATCTAAATGGGAGATCTGCAGTCTTTTGGCATCATATTTTACATCAGAATGGAAGGGATTTCTGAAAAATCTGACCAGTTCTTTTGTGTAACTGTGATTTTGCATCCCTTGTCAACATATGGCCCCGGTTGATGTTAACTTAAGGTCGTTGTTTTACTGCCTTAAAATTGAAGGGAAATTGTTACAGCGGTTTTTATGTGTATTGGTTTCTATCTGAGTATATTGAGAATCGGTCAGTCTGAAAAGGCCTTGTAGGAAAAACAATTATCACTCAAAATATCAGATAGTAATAGTAATAGATAGTTTTTTTTTTGCCGAGTACCTTTCAAATCATTGGAATTAACTAAATTAATTAAGTAAACAAGTATTAACTTACATTTTTCATTTTAAAATCGCTCCAGTTTGTAAATTTTTAAATTTAACGAACTTGTTTATTCAAATTATCGTCGATAAAAAATCCAACCATGTGCCACAATCATATGTTTTTCCTAATTGCAAACTCTTACAGGAAAAATTTTTTCCGACTCGAATTTGTAACTTCTCTACAAGAAATGGTCTTTTTACTCGTGATTTATTTAAATAAAACATGTGAAATTTAGTTGAAACATTTTAGCCGTTTTTAGCCGGTTTTATTTGCCAATTTAGCCGGCTCGTCCAAAAAGTTCTGGCAACACTGATTGGCAGCAACATAATTGCTGGTGCAGGTCTCTAGTGGCACATTTGCGGCGTGACTCTGACGCGTTATAATGAAGCACTAGTTTTGCTACAACTAAAAGAACAAAAAAAAAATACCGCAACAAAAAGTGGAATGGACAATAACACTGGTTTACAGCAAAAATGTTCAATGGATGCCACTATCCAATTTCTATGTAGAATTTCTCGGTGATTCTGAAAATCGAGTTAATCTTTTTTTTTAAGTGAAACTTCTTTAGCGGCGGTTGGTTGGTTGGGAGTAAGTTGGCAAATTCAAAGGAAATTGCACACGGAAATGGTGCAACGGAAATGATGCAACGGAAATGGTGCAATGGAAATGGTGCAACGGAAATGGTTGGAGCTGAAACAAGTGGTACTAATTTAACAAAAATTTGCTAATAAAAGGTTAAAGAATAACACTTAGAAAAATACCAATACAAGAATGAAAGTAAAGGTGAGTACGTACATAAAAAAAGAAAAGGATAAAGGCAAAGGTAAAAATAAAAACAAAAACAAAGATGCGATAAAGGCAAAAATTAAGACCAAGGTTAATTTAAACACTTTACTTATATATATTAGGGCAAAGGTGAGGGGGAATATGTCGATGAAATTATAAACATAAAAGTAAAGACAAAGTAGGAGGATGAGGATACCGATAAAAGTAAAGATGAAAATAGGGGAAGAAAGATTAAAATAGAGGTAATTAAAGAGGAAAGGATATTGAGAGAGACACAGAGATCCAATCTGGGAACTATTTTGGGATTTTAGAGAATTTCGCGATTCTCGGGACTTATCGATAAAATAATCGATATTTTTATCGGTTTTGTTATCGATATTTTTATTGATTTTGTTATCGATATTTATCGATTTTTTTATCGATATTTATCGATTTTATTATCGAAATTTATCGATTTTATTATCGATTTCATTATAGATATTTATCGATTTTGTTATATATATTTTTATCGATTTTGTTATAGGTATTTTTATCGATTTTATTATCGATATTTATCGATTTTTTTATGGATATTGTTATCGATTTTCTTATCAATATTTATCGATTTTGTAATCAATATTTATCGCATTTGTTATCGATATTTATTGGTTTTGTTGTCGATATTTATCGATTTTGTTATCGATATTTATCGATTTCGTTATCGATTTTGTTACAGATTTTGGTATCGATATTTATAGATTTTGTTATCGATATTTATAAAAAGATCTTTGCGGATTTTCATTTGACCACTCATTATTTTTGATTTCATTCTAACAGAACAGGCTTTAGCTTTTGAAATTTTTCTTCAGTTAAAGTTTGATTTATTTTCATTTTTTCGTTAAAAAAAATAAAAAATGGAATGATTAACTAATTTTTCAGAAACTATCAGTCCTATCGGAAGGTGATGTATATATGGAGAATTTCATAAGCTTTCATTTGACGTATGTATCTCATTTTAAGATTGTTAAATTAGTTCGTAAGATATACGTGATTAAGTGGAACCAGCTGAATAACGGTAAGTTGCAAATATCTTGAAAACGTATCCATAGAAGAAAGATTAGCCCGATTTTCAGTGACATACATAGAAATTGGATAGTGGCGTTTGGAGAACAGAAACCAAACTAAAATTTGTGATCCAGTGTAATTTGCTGCAACAACACTAACCAAGTGCTGCAAGGTTTAACAGCCTGATGATTTGTAAGCTTTTTTATTTCTGTTGTTTTGGTTCCCTTTCAGCAACAGGCAGGAAAGTCAGAATCATACGATTCGGGTTAAGAAGAGATAAAAGGCCAATTCAATAGATTTATTTGGTTCATCGTGAAAACGGCGGTTGAGTATAGCCAAATTTGTTAATTTGTTCAAAACTCTGATCAAGGCAGGTTTATATGTAAATACACATGTGTAAGAGATCACACGATTACGTTACGCTTCTTTGAAACAAATGTGTATATTGATTACAAAGATAATTATAACATAGCGTTTTCCACGGTGCCAGACTTAAAGTTGCGTAGCGCGTACTCGTCTCATCGGCAACCGCGAGTATTAATAGGTACATTCCTATAAAATTTATCCAGTAACTTAGTTTCATAGCGCAAAGTTTCATAGAGCAAAATATCCAAAATAGTACGCAAAACCAGTCACGATTTGCAAATTTCTTGAACAGGTGATGTATTTTTTTTTTTATTCGCAGGAATTTCCTAATTAAAAACAGTAGTATATATCTTGTTTTATACTAGTTATTAAAATAGGTTTATTTGGCCAATTTCAACTAAATATAAAAACCCCATAAACAATTCCTTCATTAGTTTCCATTGCACCTAGCCAACGCGAATTAATATAATATACATACATATATTACTTTTCATATCAATTCAAGTTTATTACATGCGCCCCACGCTTTTCATTATCAATCTCATAAATAGTTTATAATGACTTTTGCTAAAATTTCAAAATCAAAAATTATCAAAACAAATTCTATGGGACCGAAAAATATTATTTTCTACTTTTTAGTTCATTTATAAAAGCGTGGTATATTAAAAAGTTTATTTTATTTTATTTTTTTTCTACTTTTTAGTCTTGTCTGTATAAAATTTTGCAATAGATATTAAAATAATTCAACGATATTAAGAGATTGGTGTACACACATCCATATATGTACATATGTACATATATACGAGGACCAATTAATTTCATTTAAAGAAATGGCATGTCGTCCATTTCCGCTGTAGCGTATGTAGTGCAAATTTTTGTGTAAAATTTTGCAATAGATATTAAAATAATTCAACGATATTAAGAGATTGGTGTACACACATGCATATATGTACATATGTACATATATACGAGGACCAATTAATTTCATTTAAAGAAATGGCATGTCGTCCATTTCCGCTGTAGCGTATGTAGTGCATATTTTTAGACGCAATATTTAACTACTTCCGGCTAGGCGACATCTACCTCTAGAGTATTTGATATGATACCTACCGATGGGGTTGATATCTATATATAGTTTTGAGAAAAACGAATTGGAAGTTTTTACAAACCATTACAAACCATACAAATACAATTTCGTTTTTCGGGAATAAATTAGTGAGCCAAAGAGATATTTAAGAAAACTAAAGATTTTTCTAATAGATTAAAGGATTGTCTATCCAATGGTGCAATTATCGAATAATAATGTATGTGGCATTTACACTGTTTCTTTATTCGAGCGACGAGCTTATCTTACAAAATTGCGGAGGAATATGACAGAGTATACGGGAAAGTTTATTTTTTTTTTAATTATTTTTTTTTTGAATAACGTTTTGTCCGGTATGTAGAGCTATGAATTTAAAAAGTACATCAGGATTTAGTTGAGATATTCGCCTTTGACGACACCCGTTTGGGAGAGAGCTAAAGTGGGAGGGCGAAAAGCCGCGCGTGCTCTGGGTTTTGGTCCCGCCACGTTAAAACCCTGCCCAATAAAAAAAAAATGCCCGGGGTGATACCCCCTTCTTTGATGACGATCGCGGCTAACGTAGAAAGGACTATGATTAGAGGGTATGTACCTGAAATATCCGGACCCGTAATTGGGAAGGTGCCTCTGCCCGTCGCCGTCCGAGTACCAGCGTTTAGTCTAGTGGACGAACGTCTAGCCACAATCCGTATCAAAGCGAGATTCTTCAACATCTCGCTCATATGTGCCAATGTGCCGATGGATGAGAAGGAACACGCATCCAAGGATCTCTTCTATGAGCGCTTACAGGGTACATATTAGTGCTGCCCAAAGTGGTCCAGGTGGACGCCCAGGGGTCCACGCGAGACTCGAGGGGGTCTTCGTTGGGGTCCACGAGATTGTAAGTGGGGGTCTACGAAAATGTATTTAGTTTCGATAGTAACCAAACTGGTTGCTTGAAAGCCTCTTTATCTATATATTAATACGCTAACATAAATTTTGTCTCCGTTCGTTTGGCGATTCTACCGAACGGATTTCAAAACCAAGAGCACCGTTGGAAAGGCATTTTTCCGAGAGTTTTTATGGTTTTACAATTGATTGAAAATTACGGCCAAAACCACGTCGAAACATTTTCGAATTGTGTATACATGTTGCTGCAATATATTCAATTTGACATGTTTCGCCTGTTGTTTCACTACACATTTGAAATTAAGCTTTGAAATAAAGATAAATATGAAGATGAAGAAATAAATGATAACGACCAAGTAAAAAAAAAGAAGGCAAAAGTGAAGATAAAGACGAAAATGAAGACAATGACAGATACATAAGAATTAGGGTAACTGAAAGGGTAAGAACATTTCTTGAATTTATGAAGTGAAACTTCTTTAGCGGCAGTTGGTTGGCAAATTCAATGGGAATAATGCACATGGAAGTAGTTCTCAGCGGTTTAGCGGTTTGAGAATAAAAACAAAAACAAAGATGCCTAGAGGTACAGGCAAAAACGAAGATCAAAGTAAATTTAAACACTTTAAGGTAAAGGTGAAGAGGAATATGCAAAAATAAAGATAAATATGAAGAAAAGGATGAGGATGTAGATCGATATGGTTATCGATATAAAACTCGATATTGCTATCGATAAAATAATCGATATTGTTATCGATACTGTTATTGATTAAATACCCGCTATTGTAATCGATATAATAACCAATATAATAATCGATATTGTTATCGATACAATAATGGATATTGTTATCGGTATAATAATCGATTAAATAGTTGATTTTGTTATCTTTTTATTCATTTATATTGTTATCGATATGATGATTGTTATATATCGATGAATAAATCGATTTTGTAATCGTTGTATTTTTCTATATGTTGATGGATATTGTTATCGGTATTTTTATTGCAACAGTTATCGACAGGGTTACCGATTTAATAATCGGAACATGGAGTGCGATCACATTACATGACATCACATCACATTATATCACATGATATGATGAGACATCACATTATATTACATCACATAATATGATATCACATCACACGATATCACGTGACATGACATCATATGATATGACATC
>NW_023458570.1:3022727-3023852 GCF_013731165.1 Rhagoletis pomonella | reverse complement strand
GCAATCCAGCACAGCTACCTTAATACAGTCAGTCAATAAAGTTTAGGTACAACGAATTTTTTACAATACGGGCAACTATATTTTGAATATTTTAGTTTTCGGTAATTTTTTATAAAAATATGGTCAATTCTACAAAAAAATCCCCAAAAAGAGTTCCAAGCCATGTGCAAAATTTCATTAAAATAATTCACTTTCTATTTACGCCATCTAGAAAAAAGTTGAGTTTGCAGTTTTTTAGCCAATTCAATTTTAGTATAATGAAGTGCAAGTATGAGGAAGCTAGGACTTACCAAACAACAAAAAAGAAAAGAAATTTGCAGTTTTCTTTAATTTTGCATAAGGTTTAGAACTCTGATTTTTGGGGTTTTTGGTGTAGAATTAACCATATTTTTATAAAAAATTAGGGAAAAATAAAATATTTAAAAAATAGTTGCCGGTATTGTAAAATCTTCGCTGTACCTAAACTTTACTGACTGACTGTATATCTTATTTAAGTTAAGTACGACCAAAACTTTCGAAGTACTTCATATACATATAAGCTTAAAAGGAACTGAATTTACTTAAAAATCAATATGCTTAAATTTGAACAAGTAAGACAAAGGGAACTAATATTTTTACTTTTAAGCAGAACGCACTTTTGTTTTTTACATACTACTTAAGTTTAATACTACTACTACTACTACTAATGTGGTTTATAAATTTTTAATAAATGCGTTTAAACATTTGTGATGGTATTGTCCTTCCTTAAACCGATCGTATATAATATAATATAATATAAAAGAGAAATGTTTCGACAAGCATGATTAGAAACGTAGATCTATGGTGACGAATTTATAACAGGTTGGGAACTATAAAAAATGGATGCAGATCGAACTAGATATCATCTGTCGAATTAGGAACTTGTTTGGAACTAAAGAAAAGGGGATGCAGAACGAACTAGATCTCATCTGTCGAATTTGGAACTGGTTCGGAACTATAGAAAAAGCGATACAAAGCGAACTAGATCTTATCTGTCGAATTTAGAACTGGTTCGGATCTAGAGCCAAAGGGATGCAACGGGGGACAATTGACACTTCCAAGGACATCGCAATGTTAAATTCGCCAGTCGCTAGCATGCAAAAGAGA
>NW_023458570.1:3017297-3022627 GCF_013731165.1 Rhagoletis pomonella | reverse complement strand
ATACTAATGCATGAAAATCCTAACCTCAAAAAAATCACCCGTTAATATGTCTTATTATTATAACTTTACAGTTATTACATTTGTGATGTTTTATATTACTGTTTAATGAGGCTATATACAACTTGTGTAATAAAAACAACTTAAATTTGTTAAACATTCATAAAAAATCGCTAATATCTGCTATCGTTAAATGGTAATAGGTCATATATAGACACCCGGCTAATAAAGAAATTCATTTAAACAAATTTTAATACATATATGAGATGATCGTAAACGAAAAATAATCAATAAAAAAAGGTACCGGTCACCGACGTAATAGAAAAACTGCAGCCGGTCCGTCACACTCAAAAGTTTGACGAGCACTGCCCTACAGGGTAAATTAGGGTTTACACCGGACAATACTGTCATGACAATAGCAATACATGCACCCTTTTTCACTAATACATGCATACATTTCCATACATTGCGTTTTTGACAACTAATACGTACATCGTTATTGTCTTGACAGCATTGTCCAATGTAAACGCGCCGTAAGTAAGCACAAATAAATACAAGTAAGAAAGTCTAAGTTCGGGCGGAGCCGAACATTAAATACCCGGCGCAAGTATTAAATATATGTTTTTCACCCTTCCGAAACCCTCCGCTAGATGGTAAGCCGAGGTGTATCAATTTTGAGTAAATTAGCGTCCTTCAATTTCGAAATATTGAAGTTTCAAGCATTTCTTAAATTTACCGTTATATGAGAATCGGCCGTTATTTTAGTCCGATTTCAATAATTTTCAACGCTTTGCTTACACGTGGCAAGTACAATAACCATACCGAGTTTGGTACAAATTTTAGAACGGTTACCGATATACTTATATGTGATCATAAGTGGGCGGTGCCACGCCCATTTTCCAAAATTTTACCATAAACGTATTTCTTGGTAAAGAATTGTTGCAAGCATCAATTTTGAATAAATTAGCTTCAATATTTAATGATTTATCGAAGCTTTTGTATTTCTCTAAATTGGTGCAGCGGTTACCGAGATATACACATGTAACCATAAGTGGGCGTGGCTACGCCCATTTTCCAAAAATTTATAATATTCTTATTTTTCATCTAAAACTTATTATAAATATCATATTTGAGTGAATAATCTCCAGTATTTACTAAAATATCGCAGTTTTCGTATTTCTGAAAATTACCGTTATATGGGAAGTAGGCGTGGTTATCGAGCGATTTTAAAAATTTTCGGCCATTTGGTATGTTATGCGAAGGCCAACAACTGTGCCAAGTTTGGAAGAAATTGGTGCAGTGGTTACCAAGATATACACATGTAACCATAAGTGGACGTGGCTACGCCCATTTTCCAAAAATTTATAATATTCTTATTTTTCGTCTAAAAATTATTGTAAATATCAATTTTGAGTGAATTATCTTCAGTAGTTACTAAAATATCGCAGTTTTCGTATTTCTGGAAATTACCGTTATATGGGAAGTGGGCGTGGTTAAGGGAAACCTACATACCAAATTTCGTTGAGATATCTCAATTTTTGCTCGAGTTATCGTGTACACGGACAGACGGACAGACGGACGGACAGACAGACATGGCTTAATCGATTTCTTTTTTCATCCTGATCATTTATGTATACATTTGTCTATATCTATCTCGATTCGTTTTGGCTGTTACAAACAACCGTTATGTGCACAAAATTAATATACCCTTGTGCACAAGTGCGCTCGGGTATAAAAAAACGATCGTAGTCGAAGTGCTTTGCCGCATTAGCGTGGCAAGTGGTAATGGTGGCATAGCACCAGAAAAATACAGTAAAACAAGTCAACTCGCAATGAGATTGCCAGCTCATCGAACTGCTTCTTCTTTACCCTTCCCTTTAAAAATGCTGTCATAGTGCCGCAATTGAAAATGAATGAATGGGTGCACAATAGGGTTTCATTGTGCGATGCATTCAACATTATGGAGACAGTGACAGTACCGGCAAGCAGGCGAAGAACGAAGAGTTGTGTGAAAGTACAAAGTGACAGCTTTAGTGCATATGCCACCGCCGCAACATTGGCAAATTCAAAAAGAAAAAAATAATAATTTTATGGCTTGCGTATAACGTATAGAAATATGTGTGCATGTGCTTTAGCGACTGTCTGACTCTCTATCTGCGTGACTGACGAAAGTGCGCAACCACAAAAAAGTTTAAACGGATTTGAAAAACACGACCCTTTAATATGCTTGATTCGCAAATGTTTTTTTTGGACCTAAGGTCTAAAAACGCGTTTTTCATAGGTTGAGCCTTATAATTGTTCGAAACTTAATTTCTGTTTATCCGATGAAACATATATACAGTGCGTAAGTATACGCCTCAATACCTGCAAATCCTTGACTCCTGCAAGTCTGTAAAGCAAAACATTGTAACCTTTATAAGTGCAACTTCAAAACAATTTAACCACAGCAACATTCTCTGATTATGCATGCCACATAAACTAAATTTGAATTTTTTGCCTTTTTTTGACTTACCAGTATTCTGTAAGAACTAAAAAGTGGTTTTTAAGCTAAAGTGATGTGTCAAAATGAAAACAAAAGTAAAAATAACAAAATATAGAATCTGGACTTGAGAAACGTCAAACTTTAAAACAGTGCGAGTACCCAAAAAGGATTTACACAAATGGTTTTGTTCTAAGAGAAAGTACAATGTTCCCATATCTGTCCAATTTGTGACAGCTAAAGTCCGCAAGTTACGTAAAAATAACCAACTGAATCTTTTGCCAGAAGAGACACACATTGCTGATGGGTATATACCCGCGGTGCACACGTGAGTCTCCGGGAGCTACTCGGCTTTCACATACAAGTCGTGTGTGCGCAGCTAACGAACTGTTGCGAAGCTAGCAGCGAATTAGTTTGCACAAGTTAAACCACTTTTGTGAGAGGAACTTGCACTCTCTCTCAGTCAGAAGTAGCAGGTTTTAGTCTGAAGTTTTTCTTCCTGCAAGGTTGGCTCGTGTCTTGCCCGCAAACGTTCAAATAAACGCGTCAATCGCCACCTTGTATTGCCCACCATAACGATCAGAAGGCAAGAAGTGAGCTTGTTTTTTGTCAAGTATAACGCGAGACGGTTGATAAAGATATTTGATCGTCTCCATGGCGCTTTACATTAAAAAAAATTGAAGTAGTTACAGGAAAAGTGGTTTATCGCGATCTAGGTAACTTTTACTGTTTCGCTCTCGCTCCTCTATTTCAAGAGAAGAATTTTGTTATTCGACAGTTTTGCAGGTTTTATACGAAGTTACCTGGAACGCAATTATACTAACACAAAACTGTTGCGCTGGAATTGGTAGCTCTGTCGACGCTGTGCACCACTTGTCTAGACCAGAGGTTCCCAAACTTTTTTTCTCGTGGACCCCTTTCAAAATTTTTCTGGTTTTGGTGGACCCTCTGCTGCTACATTTCTAACATATTTCCAAAACTCATTAAATTTTGTATCGCGGGTGGGTTCCAGAGAAATAAAAATAAAATATCTTCTTGTGTTCTATTTATTAAAAACACATTTGCAAGTTTTAAAAAACAGAGCTCATAAAGCCATCAAAGTACTCTTTCGCTCTGAGCAGTTATATTTTTTAAGAGGACTTCGAGAGCTAGCGTTATTTACACTCTCTTACATGATCGGCTCACTCATGAATTTGCTTGTGGCTTATTTTGTAAAATTGTTTATCTGTGTTGATGACGTCATTTTTAGTTTTATCACTCCGAATTTCAAAGACCAAGAAGTGTCCAACAAGTTCTCTGCAGTCCCGTCTGCTCAGTGAGAGCAAAAAACTATAAAGACCTTCTGAGATTAAAGGCATCATGAGTTTTGCCCACCTACATCCCCTCGATGCCTCTTAGTCATTGCTGAGCGAAGTATTCACCCAGTTTCTGACGGTGGTTTCGATCGCCAAAGTGGGAAGTGCTATGACTGGTTGCGGATCGAGGAATGTCTGGTCTACGCCAACTGTGGCCAAATGGTCAGATGTCTCATTATCAGGTACTCCGGAGTGGCCTGGCACCCATTGTAAACCAAGCTCGTTATGTTTACCAACATAATTTAGTCTATTGGTTTGGAAGTACTTAGATAGAGGGCTGGCCAATGTCTTCAGTGCAGCTTGGCTAATAGCTGCAGACACGTAAACTCCTTGCTCTCCACATATTTTCCACCACGCAGTCCATGGCTTTGAGGATTCCAATTACCACAGCGTGGAGAACCGAAGCATATTCCCTAAGAGAAAAGTGAAGCTTATCCACATTAACTTCGAAAAAGACCCCAGATCCTGACGCAGAGTCAATTTTGGAGCCATCAGTGAAGATTCGACAATATGTGAGTCCGGGCTCAGTGCTGGAATCAAGCCAGCATTCAACCTCAGGGAACTCAACATTACAGAATCTCTTCAACAAAGGTAAAGGTGACGTACCATCATGTAGCATTGAAAATACACACGTTCTCAAATCTTTGCCACCAGCAATTTCCGCCTCGCCCCACTTAGTTTTATAACAACATCCGTTTCTTTTTAGTGCAGCAGTTCGTGAAAGCACTATACACCACTTAAAAAAATTAGGGTTAAACTAGAGTGCCAGTTACTGTCGAAATTCGACAGTTTTTCTAGTTTTTAGGAGCCTTGGAGAGGGTTTCTAACTTAACACGTAGCAAAACTTATACGACACGAATTAACTTACCGGAACATCTTCTGCTTTGGAACTAAAACGAAACTAAATTTTTTTTATCTTAGAAGGTCTTTGGACTTCAGCAGGACTTAGAATTGACCCGATACATTCCACTTTATCGATAAATATTAATGATTTGATACATATTGATAGTTCGATGAATTTCAAAAACACTAAAATCATATAACTCAACAAAATTCGTTAACTCGACCAATTTCAATAACTGTGAAATTCGAGGGCTCGATAAATTTCGATAAATCAAAAATGTAAATTTTTACTTTTGACAGCTCCACATTTTTCGAAAGCTATCTCTATTTTGATAACTCATTACACTCTGTTAGCACGATAAAATTCGATAAGCAGTGATAAATCGATAAGCTTATATAATCTTGAAATTTCGATTAATGGATATATTTTGAAAATTCCATAAACTTCGATTCGATGAATCAACCAATTTCAGTAGATCAATAATTATCGATAACTCGGTTAGTAGAAAGAACTCCATGCATTACTACAACTCGATAAATTTCGTTAAGTCTATAAATAATGATAATTCAATAAATATCTATAACTTGACACATTTCTTTAACGTGACAAATTTCGATAATCCCACATGTTTTTATAGCTCGATAACTATTCGTAA
>NW_023458570.1:3014475-3017197 GCF_013731165.1 Rhagoletis pomonella | reverse complement strand
AAACTTGGTACGTGAACTTCTTTTGGGCGTGGGACGGATGGTATTGAAAATGGGCGAAATCGGATAATAACCACGCCTATCTCCCATATAACGGTAATTTTAAGAAATACGAAAACTGCGATATTTTAGTAACTACTGAAGATAATTCACTCAAAATTGATACTTACAATGAGTTTCAGACGGAAAAGATGAATATTATAAATTTTTGGAAAATGGGCGTAGCCACGCCCACTTATGGTTACATGTGTATATCTTGGTAACCGCTGCACCAATTTCTTCGAAACTTGGCACAGTTGTTGGCCTTAGTACAGCATACTAAATGGCTGAAAATTTTAAAAATCGGACAATAACCACGCCTTCCTCCCATATAACGGTAATTTTCAGAAAAACGAAAACTGCGATATTTTAGTAACTACTGAAGATAATTCACTCAAAATTGATATTTGCAATGAGTTTTAGACGAAAAATAAGAGTATTACAAAATTTTGGCAAATGGGCGTAGCCACGCCCACTTATGGTTACATGTGTATATCTTGGTAACCGCTACACCAATTTCTTCCAAACTTGGCACAGTTGTTGGTCCTGGTACAGCATATCAACTGGCCGAAAATTTCTAAAATCGGACAACAACCACGCCCACATCCCATATAACGGTAATTTCGAGAAATACAAAATCTTCGATAAATCAGTAAATATTGAAGCTAATTTATTCAAAATTGATGATTGCAACAATTCTTTACCAAGAAATACGTTTATGACAAAATTTTGGAAAATGGGCGTAGCACCGCCCACTTGTGATCACATATATGTATCTCGCTAACCGTTCTAGCAATTTGTACCAAGCTCGGTATGGTTATTGTGCTTGCCACATAAAAGCAAACCGTTGAAAATTGTTGAAATCGGACTAAAATTGAGGCCGCTTTTCATATAACGGTAAATTTCAGATATGCTTGAAATTTCAATATTTCGAAATTTAAGGTTGCTAATTTACTTAAAATGTATACACCCCGGCTTATCATGTAGCGGTAGCTTTCGGAAAGGTGGAAAACATATATTTAATACTTGCGCCGGGTATTTAATGTTCGGCTCCGCCCGAACTTAGACTTTCTTACTTGTTTTAAGTCAATTTGCCAAATATTTTTTAAGTTCGAAATAAAAGTCATTTTCTGATAATAAACAAACCATTCCTCCAAGTTAAACAAGTTTGGTATCAAACGAAAGCTTTCAAACTGAAATGTGTAAAGGAGGAAAGCCACCTATTGGAAATAGTTCAATCAAAACTTTTATATAATTACTATGGAACAAACCTTGGGTCAGTTATATGAATTTATATTAAATTATAAAAACATATAAATAGAGGTGGTTAGCCTCCATCACGAAGGTGAAGTAGGGAAAAAATCATTGAATAAACCTGAAAATTCAATAAATCATCAATTAGACCTTGGAATGTCCTCTAGATGACTTTGAAGAATATAGGGACCTCCATATTCGTATTCACCGACAAAATAAAAATTTTAGTTTTTTCATTTAATAAATTTTTATACCCGAGCGCACTTGTGCACAAGGGTATTATAACTTTGTTCACATAACGGTTGTTTGTAACAGGCAAAACGAATCGAGATAGATATAGACAAATGTATACATAAATGATCAGGATGAAAAGAGAAATCGATTAAGCGGTGACTGTCTGTCTGTCCGTCCGTCCGTCTGTGCACACGATAACTCGAGTAAAAATTGAGATATCTTAACGAAACTTGGTACGTGGACTTCCTTTGGGCATAGGACGGATGGTATGGGCGAAATCGGGCAATTACCACGCCTACCTCCCATATAACGGTAGTTTTCAGAAATACGAAAAGTGCGATATTTTAGTAACTACTGAAGATAATTCACTCAAAATTGATATTTATAATGAGTTTTAGACGAAAAATAAGAATATTAAAAAATTTTGGCAAATGGGCGTAGCCACGCCTACTTATGGTTACATGTGTTATATTGGTAACCGTCGCACCAATTTCTTCCAAACTTGGCACAGTTGTTGGTCCTGCTACGACATACCAAATGGCCGAAAATTTTTAAAATTGGACAATAACCACGCCCACATCCCATATAACGGTAATTTAGAAAAATACAAAATCCTCGATAAATCAGTAAATATTAAAGCTAATGTATTCAAAATTGATGGTTGCAACAATTTTTTACCAAGAAATACGTTTATGATACAATTTTGGAAAATGGGCGTGGCACCGACCACTTATGATCACATATATGTATCTCGCTAACCGTTCTAGCAATTTGTACTAAACTCGGTATGGTTATTGTGCTTGCCATATAAAAGCAAAGCGTTGAAAATTATTGAAATCGGACTAAAATTACTACCGCTTTTCATATAACGGGATATTTCAGAAATGCTTGAAACTGCAATATTTTGAAATTTATACACCCCAGCTTATCGTGTAGCGGTAGCTTTCGGAAAGGTGGAAAACATATATTTAATAATTGCGCCGGGTATTTAATGTTCGGCTCCGCACGAACTTAGACTTTCTTACTTGTTTGTCCTATTTTACCTCGATTTCGGATTCGGGATCAGCGAGTCAAAACCCCATATATATATGAAATTTCAGGTTTATTCAATGAATTCTTCCCTACTTGACCTTCAAATGACCTGACGTGAAGGGGGCAAACCGACCTCGGATTCGCATTCAGCGCGTCGAATAACATA
>NW_023458570.1:3011425-3014375 GCF_013731165.1 Rhagoletis pomonella | reverse complement strand
CCCCCATCACGTCAGGTCATTTGAAGGTCAAGTAGGGAAAAATTCATTGAATAAACCTGACATTTCATATATATATGGGGTTTTGACTCGCTGATCCCGAATCCGAAATCGAGGTAATTTGAGGGTAAAATATGACAAAATATTTATTAAATGAAAAAACTAAAATTTTTATTTTGTCGGTGAATACGAATATGGAGGTCCCTTGATTCTTCAAAGTCATCTTCAAAGACATTCCAAGGTCTAATTGATGATTTATTGAATTTTCAGGTTTATACAATGATTTTTTCCCTACTTCACCTTCGAATGACCTCAAACCTCACGTGATGGAGGCTAACCACCTCCATTTATATGTTTTTATAATTTAATATAAAAGAAATTCATATACCTGACCCAAGGTTTGTTCCATAGTAATTAAATAAAAGTTTTGATTGAAATATTTCCAATAGGTGGCTTTCCTCCTTTACACATTTCAGTTTGAAAGCTTTCGTTTGATACCAAACTTTTTTAACTTGGAGAAATGGTTTGTTTATTATCAGAAAATGACTTTTATTTCGAACTTAAAAAATAATTGGCAAATTGACTTAAAAAAATAACTGTTATTTTCGGTACCTGCTACTGTTATCGTTTCTTTTTCGGAAATTCTTACTTTCATGTATGTACACTAGACTGCATCACTTGCCATACAAAAAAAAATCGGTACTATTTTTCCATTGGAGTTATAAAATCTATTATATTTTAAGACGTCCACCAAAATATTTCGAAAAAATATTAAGATTTAAGTGAGCTGGATCAATTTCAAAATACCTCCAAAAATGAAGTTTTTTATGAATAAAAATAGTTTCTTCAAATTTTTTTTTGAAAAAATCTCCTCAAATGACAAAACGGCTTAAGCTCAAAAAATTTGCATAAAAATATTTAAGAAAAATTAAAAAAAAATTGAACGGACGCGTAATGATGAGATTTTTGATGCTGTTTTTTAACTTTTTTCAAAGATTGGTATAAGAAAAACTTGAATAACTGAGCCTAAACTCTTCTGATTTAGACTTAAGAGGTGTCGGTGGAAAGGTATTTTCTCACCCTTTTTATTTCTTTGCTAATAAACTCATTCAAAGGATGAAAGAGAAAGGTAGGATGAACGAACGTCATTCAAAGTTGAATTAAGATGTGTTGGTATTTGAAAAAAAAAATTAGGACACGAATGATTTTTTTTGACAGAAATAAAAACAGGGTGAAAATACCTTTCTACTGAAATCCCATAAGTCTAAATCAGAATAGTTTTGGCCCAGTTATTCAAGTTTTTCGTAAATCAATCTTTGAAAAAAGTAAAAAAACAGCATCAAAAATCTCATTCTTACGATTTCGTTGAAAAGATTTTTAAATATTTGTATGCAGATTTTTTAAGCTTAATCTGTTTTGTCATCTGAGGGGACTTTTTTCATAAAGTTCTTTACGAAACTATTTTTATTCATAAAAAACTTAATTTTTGGAGGTATCTTCGAATCGGTCCAGCTCACTTAAATCTTAATATTTTTCCCAAATATTTTGGTGAACGTCTTAAAATATAATAAATTTTGTAATCCCGGCGGAAAAACCGTAACGTTTTTTGGTGATGCAGTCTAATGTACATATTTACATATGGATCTATGTATATTTACTCCAGTAACTAATTATGTAAATATGTATGTATTTTTTAAAAGCTTTTATTGAACTTCACTTGTATGTAAGTATGTATGTATGTATCTTTGTATGTCCTGGAAGTTTGCAGTCAATATTTACTGTACTTTTGCTGTAAATTTTCTTGAAGAAATAAATATTCGAGCATTTTTTTCTTGAGAGTTGCAAACTGATTTAAGAAATTTTGATAGATGAAAATTTTTTTTCCATTTCTTTTGCGTCATCTTATATGAATTTTTCGTTTTTCTTGAGAGCTCTTAAAAGTTTAACTGCGAATGAAAAGAGTGTCAAAAAAATGTGCAATGCATACTTACTCACTCCCTGTTGTTGTTTTACATTTTACAGCCCAAAAGAGTTTACCACTTATCAATTTGCCAACTTCGAATTCGTTTCTCCAAAATGAGCTATGTACATACTAAAAATACAACTTCTGTTAATTTTTTTGGTATTCGAAATATTCAAAAAAAGGCAATCATTAAAAATGACCATCTGCATCGAAAACCAGAAATCGAGGAAAATGAAGACAAAAACTCTTTTTTAATATTTTTTATTACTTTTGACTTTAATTCCTATATACAAATTTAGGAGTACCGTTATTTTTTACTTGACCCAATGATCGGATCTAAACCAAATTACGGTAGTATATACATAAAAAAAAGAAAAAAAAATATTCCTACGAATTGATAACCTCCCCCTTTTTTGAAGTTGGTTAAAGACGTTGGACGTTATGGAACTTCAATAAAAAGTTTAATTATTTATTACATACTGTACATAAAACTTACAGACGAAAGCGAATTTTCAGTATTTTCTGGTGATATACATATCCTTAGAAGTATAATCCCATGTCTCAAACAAATTGCAGAGTTTCACAAACTAGATATTTATTTCCCCATATCCAACTATGCTATTTGGTCACTATAACCAAATCTTGGTAACTATAACTTAACATTCTTCTATGTGTACAGTTGATGGTATTGGTTAATTTGTAATTATTATTATTAAAATAAATCAAATCATCAATTAAAAAATGACACCGTATTTGGCGTTTTTATTTTTTTGTTTGTCATTTTTTGCTCTAATATGGCCCATCATAGCTATAGATAGTTGGCAGCCCTGATGGCAACGGAGACAAAAACAGCAAAATGCATAAAGTACCCTGTAGGGAAACGAACTAGTGCGGAACTGGTTCGGTTCTAGTGCGTTTGGAACCATGACTAGTACGCGTTAATTCTCTTTTGCATGCTAGCGACTGGCGAATTTAACATTGCGATGTCCT
>NW_023458570.1:2994561-3011325 GCF_013731165.1 Rhagoletis pomonella | reverse complement strand
GGGGGCAAACCGACCTCGGATTCGCATTCAGCGCGTCGAATAACATAGGGATATGGAGGTTTGGTTCAATATGCAGAAACTTTTTTTTTTACTTTTGTTATTCACTAATCTCTGTGATAAAGTAATTAAAATAAATTTAGATAAAGCTACTATCTTTAAATGTATGTCTATTATATACGTACTTTATATTTATCCACTATTTAATTCATTATAATGTTAACAGTTTTTTTAAGAAGAGTTACCGTTAATTTGGAAATATAATCGGCGCGACTGTTTGATTTTGCATATTTACGCAAAAAGGTGTTGCGCGCAGCACCAACTTTCCTCCATTTTATTCATATTAACTTTAATACATTTTTGTGCAGATTTTTAACACCGGAATATTGCAATTAAATATACAATTTCGGGAAAATTTTCACTTAATATATCAAAAGTGTACAATAAGTAATTGATGCGTGTTAACTTGTGTTCATTACTCCATTTATTTGCCTTAAATTCATCAAAAAAAAGTGCAAGTGTTTTTTGCAAATAACTCTTGAATTATTCAAAAGAGTTAATTTCCGCTCTCGGAATATTATCAGCTGTTCATTTGGCAGTTTATATAACATCCCGTTTCAAAGACGTGAAGGTAAACCGTTACGTCTTAGAAACGCGTCCAATGTTTTTTTTGTTCTGAAATGAAGGCTTACAAAGTTTGAGGTCGATTAACTGGCGCATACATATACATACACATCTGTAAATCACTTTACAAAATGTTAACACTTATTTGAGTAAAAATACATATATTATATGTTTAATCTTACGCATCTGTTTTAGCACGTCGTTACTCGCGTTAACCAAAATTAAATGACAAGATTTCTTAAAGGGATAATGGCATATAGACTCATGGTTAAAGAATTGGTTACATAAAAGCTTAATACATACTTGGGTTTTCAGTTGAAAATTATTTTTTTGTATATGCATGCGAAAATGTAATGCTGTAACTTTAGAATCGACTATGCATATGCCCCAAGCGCGTTGAGCGGTGCAAAACAAGCTAATTTTCGACTAGCTGGGAAGCAGACACAAAAGGGAAACAAAATTATAAACTATATTTCTATAGAGTTTTGCACGGGCTATCCGGTTTCAAACGCTTTATAACCCGGAAAAACAAAACGAATCCCAGCAGATGCCATAGGATAGATCGTGTCAGCTCACACGTTCTCCGTTTTTACGTCCGTGGGTAACTGCGCTTTAAGCATCGCGTGTAGGTACGTGTACAAGCGAGAGCGTAATAGCCCAGTTATGCATACTTGCACTGCTATACCATTTTTACGTAAAAATCAAAAACCAACAGAATTCTACATGTTAAGTGATATGCGTTGGGTAACCGCTTACACGCAAACCCGTTTAACAGATTCCTATGTGACAACTCTCATGCTAAGCTAAGTATGCATAACTGGGCTATAACGATTGGAACGCGACAGCATGCAAAACGCTAGTTTACGTTCTTTCAATTATTGTACCGAAAGTACTACTTTTAATCTTGGGTTTTTAGTTCTTTCTAGAGCTGTCAAACTATCGATAGTCAAGTCCATCGATATTTTACGATAGTCTTAAGGGTGACTATCGATCCTATCGATAGTATCGACCCATTTCAAATGTTTTTCTAAATCCATTTATTTTTCGTTATCTTGCTTTTACAAATTTGTTTATTTTAGCGGCTCACCGTTGCATTTAAATATCGAAAAATATTGCTAGAAATAATTCCCCGTGTAAACAGTCAAAAAGCCATTTCAGAAATTTTCCCTGCAATTCGCCTTTCGGAAGGTGCCACTGCTCAGGCAACTGCTTTCTGCAATTTCTCAATTTGACAGTCTCTTGAAATATACTCATTGGCCGGCCTAAGATGGCAATGGTCGCGTTCATAAGACGTAGCTGTTTAGCTGATCTGCTACGAAACTACTGGCAACTGTTGAACCCAACAATTACGTCTTAGAAACGGCTTGATGAATATGCTGCCAAATTAACAGCTGATAAATGTAAACAAATGAAATTGCAACAAATAGAGATAGTTGCGCCGATACTATTTAGAATTCAACGCTGAGCGGCCGCCGTGTTGAAAAAATCGTTCAATGTTACAATGAATTAAACAGTGTAAAATTATATAGCAGACATCTTAAAAACATATATTTAGAAACGTAGTATTATTATAAAATATTTTAGTTACTTTATCACGTCAGTAATATAAAATATAATAAATTTGTTTGCAACTGCCACCTAACAAAGCGGCGTTAAATTTAATATAAGCGGCGTAAGTCTTTTCGATCAGCTGTTTAGGCTAAGCACAATACGTTGAGTTCAGGTAGCGTAAAAATTTTCCGCTGGAAAAAATGGCGGAAAGTTGCGAACTTTTGGGCTCAGCGTAACTACTCAACTGTGCGTTTCTAAGACAAACAGTCAACGGTTACCCAACAGCTACGACTTATGAACGCGCCCAATGTAACCTCTGCTACTTCCACGCTTAAAATAAAAAATGGCGGTTTTAGAAATAATGCCATGGACCACTAAACAGATCACCCAGCCCGCCAACCGCGTATTTGTAATTGCCTTTGAGAAAAAAAATAATAGTTGATAACGTAATTTTTTAATCGGTTGTTTCATTCACACACATTGTTTCATTCCGTTTCATTCACATGGCGGCGAAAAAAGGACGCACTGCAAAAAAATATATCTTTTCTCGCACACCATCCTGGGTGATCTTTATTCGTTCGTTTATGAAATAATGCTGCCAATTTTTGTTCTCTTTGAGCCAGGAAAGATAATACGCTATCAATGAAACGATAGTGGCGATAGTACTAAAACTATCGATAGTTATTTCAAGTGACCAGACTATCGATACTATCGATAGTATCGTCGATAGTTTGACAGCTCTAATTCTTTCAGATGAAGACATTGTTGAAGGCATAGAAAACATCAAATTTTCAACCGCGATTGATTTGGATGGTCTCTCCATAGTTCTTTTAAAAAACTTCCCTTCTCTAATAGAACCCTTAAAACGTATCTTTAATAAATCAGGTATTTCCATTGAAGATTGGAAACGTGCTTCCATTACCCCTAGTTTTAAGAGTGGAAATAAAAGTGATGTAAGAAACTACCGGCCAATTTATAAATTATCTACAGTTTGAAAACTTTTTGAATGCGTGACACCCGATTTACATTATTCAACTACTTGAAAGCAATTCTTGCTCATTCCATTTTGTGTTTTCTATTTGCTTTTACACGTTTCAATTCTGTTGAATTCAAGTTTTTGGTTCTTTAAATGGGAAGCAACGAAAATGCCAAAAGCAAAGCAAGAAAGTTGAAACGACTTGACGGTACGGACGCATGTGTACTCGTCCCTTTTCTTCTCACCCCCTCTCTTCCATGACCGAGCAGAATTGAATTCAATACTTGAACTGTGTAAAAGCTGTCTGATAAAGGCTAAACTTTGGTTAAATCTTAAGCATTTGATTTGCCTGAATCAGCACGGTTTCGTCCAATAGGGCTGCCAGACGTCCTAATTTTCCAGGATTTGTCCTGATTTAGACAAATTGTCCTGGTGTCCTGGTCTACACTTAAATTGTCCTGGCAGGCACTCCTAATTTTTAGCAAATTTTTGCTATGAAAAAAAGATTAAGCTTTCTGTCATTAGTAGTCGAAATTTTGATAAGGAACCTTTTTTACGAACATGATGAATATCTGATGAGTTTACCTTCTTTCTGTTTAGTTTATTTTGTTAAAATCTTAATTTGTTTTCAGGCAAATGCCAAAAAAGTAAAAAAGTTGCTGATCAGATACACGGCTGAGGGGTCATACACAAGTACTACTCAGTAGATAATTTCAGGAGCTAAAATCTCATGCAGAGGCCATTCTGAAAGTTATTCCATTCTCCTTCATTAATTGTATGTTGCGGCACAAATTGAAGGGCTTCTGCTTTCGCTACTCGAAAAAGAGCTAACAGAAGGACTTTTGTAGAACGCTTTTTGAACAAGTTATTTGAAAGTTTTTCTTAATTCATAAAACTCATACTTCTTTAACGAATTTATTTAAGGTTCATATCAAATAGTTTTATTTAGACTTAAAAGGCTTATTGAATCTTATTTGTAATGCTTACTAATATAAACATATACTTAAGTACATTCGCGTAAATTGTAAATAGGAAACACCTTTGAAGGAAGCATGTAGGGTAGCACTTCTGGCTTCACCTAATACATCCTACCTAAATTATCTTCAGGTTTTGCATATATATGGCACAAATGATCATGCAGCGCGTTGTAGGATATGCGGAAATTTTCTAATGGTGGTAAGGTAAGGCAAACATCCAAGACCACGTTAAAGGCGCCGCTTTTTCCAAGTTACGTCACCGTCACGAGAAATGTTTTCTTTTAAAATTCAGAATTTGAGCGTTTCATGATCACCAATCATTCAAGTCTACGGATTGTGCCACCAAACTATATTGCTTATAATATCAGAACCAAAGCAACTGTAATTATAGGGAACATATTGGTACCATACTCACTTGTGTCTTCGTTTTTGATTTGGATGATAAGTGTACTGGTCGATGGGTTCAGGTTTATGGCAGCCCTAATCTACAATAAGTAATTTAGCAGTTTTCGCTGATGATTGCTTTGATGCCTTCCGAAATGGTCACCAAGTTGACGCAATTTACACCGATTTTGATAAAGCCTTTCATAAGATCTCACATTCTGTCTTAATTGCTAAACTCAACCATTTAGGTTTTCATTCCGGCTTTTTTAAGTGGATTATGTCTTATCTTAGTGGTAGAAAAAGTTCAGTTGTCCTGGATGGAATATATTCTAAAACTATAATGTCGAATACGGGAGTACCACAAGGTAGCATATTGGGCCCATTATTTTTAATTTAATTTATAAATGATATAGGATCATGCTTTTCAGCTGTTAACTATCTGCTTTATGCCGACGACCTTAAAATTTATTACGAAATTAAAGATATGAATGACTCACTTGTCCTTCAGGGTGATTTGGACAGGTTGTATCTATGGTGTGTAAGAAATAGGCTCTTACTTAATATAAAGAAATGTCATCAAGTAACCTTCTCCAAGCTGCTGCAGCCATTCCAAACTTCTAACCATATTTGAAATACCCGTTTAGATTCGCTTAATGAAGTGAAAGATCTCGGTGTCTTTTATTGACTCTAAGTTTGCTTTTGTCACGCACATTCATTATACTATTTCCAACTCGTTTTCAATGCTTGCCTTTATTCGTCGCAATAGTAAGTGTTTCTCCAATCCATATACTCTTAAAACCTTTTACACAGCTTTGGTTCGGTCTAAATTAGAGTACACCGCTTTCATTTGGAGACCGTATCATCAAGTACATAACAATCGGCCATTTTTTAGGATTGCACAAGATTATTTATAGAATACTAGCAGACCCGGCGAACTTCGTCCCTCCCAAAATTATTATATATTTTATTGAAACTTTTTGGTCCAACATTTTCACCAACAATTCACGTTTACGATTTTCATTGGCACATTCGTCTGCTAAGATTATGGTTTGGTTGTCATTTGCCGCTTTGAATAACCTAAGGAAAGTGTTATATCCGTGACGAAGTTCTTGAAATTCTCCAGTTGTGCGGCATTTCATAGCACGGTTATTCGCAAAGCGAAATAAATTTTTTCCTCTTCACTCCCTGGCGGCAACAATGACCCGGTTCTACAGTGAATGTCCTAGAAGCTTTACAGTATAGTTGGTGGCAATTTCAAAATGGGTGCGGATCATTCTTCTACAGAAATGCAATATACATCTTCTTATTTCAGACGAAATACCTTAAAAGTTTGAATAATAATATTGGAAAATCACATCCATTGGGCCAATCGCAACGCAGGAACGTTGGATATACTCAATCGTGCGACAGCTCGATTTAATCTGACCTTCACGGCCTCTTTCTCACTTGGCTACTTTTAGTAATAACTTGACTTCAGCACCACTTGGCAGCATGTTTTTTTAATAGTATTGCATACATATTTAAAACATTAGCCAAATCGGATCACAAATAAGATTTTTAGTAATAAATCAATTACAGCGCCAACTGTCGGATTAAATTGTGAAACTAAACAATCCAGAGACACACTTAAACACACACAAAAAGTTTCGTTAAAATCTGTACAACCATTTAGGAGGATTTCACTCACAAACTCACCTACAGAAGAATTATAAATACATTCAAAGATAGCTAAAGGTCGGTACGTTTGTAGGCCTCACACCCCCTTTTCAAATAGCCCAAATTTCTACATGAGTATGGGCTTGATTTCAACTACATACATATCTCCATACGAAGTTCCAGTACTGTAACATGAATACTCTCAGAGCTAAGCAGTATTAAAATTCGAATTATATGGGAGGTGCCACGCCCCCCTTTCCAACAGCTATAGTATCGTATGGGAGATGCCACACCCCTTTTTACAATAGGTTAAATTTTTCTCCAAGGGTATGCGATTGATTTCGTATATCTCCATACCAAGTTCCAGAACTCTACCATGCACACTTTCAAAGATATGTAGCATGAGAAATTCGGTTGGTATGGGAGGTGCCACGCCCCTTTTACATATTTTTTAGCCTAAATCCATCCTTGGGACACGTGCGGCAGGTGGCAGTTTCAAAAAACCGGTTCAGCCGCTCTCGAGCCTTGCGAAAACTAAAAAACGGCTTTCAAAATATATATTAGTTAAGATATATTATATATTATAATTATATTTTGACAGTAACCGTTGTTTCTGATTGGCGCAAAAATATCTTGCTTAGTGACGAATTCGCCCGTTGATATGGTGGTTGCTCAAAGCTATTTATATTCGAAATTGCATGAAAACTGGAAAGCAGGAATCTATAAGCTTATCCAGGCAAAAAGCTACCTAAGTACCGAGTTTTAAGCAAATCGGATCATAAATTCGATTTCTTCGAATAGATCTGTCCCTGGTCCACTTCTCGGAAAAAATGGATCATATATGCTAATATATGCTAAAAAGCTACCTACGTACCGAATTTGAAGCAAGTCGGACCGTAAATACGATTTATTTCGAATATATCGGTCCCTGGTCCACTTCTCAGAAAAAATGGATCATGTATGCTAATATGTGCTAAACAGCTACATACGTACCGAATTTTAAGCAAATGGGACCGTAAATACGATTTTTTCGAATAGATCGGTCCCTGGTCCACTTCTCGGAAAAAATGGATCATGTATGGTAATATGTGCTAAAAATCTACCTGCGTACCGAATTTTAAGCAAATCGGACCATAAATACGGATTTTAGAAATATCTCGACTGCAGCGACACCTATCGACATAAGTTTTATTCTATAACACTCCCAGTGATTATATGCACCTACCGTAAAAATTTCATTAAAATCGGTTGGGTACTTTTGACGCCTATAAAGGACCTACAGACGAACATTCATTTTTATATATATAGAAGAAATCGGGTAAAACCCTTCGTCAAAGTGAAAAATTAAAACAATGGGTATGTAGATTCTATCAGGCCGATTCTGAACAGGAACTGCCTGGGAGTTTTCTCTTTTTTCCCTTTCCTCCTATCATGAATAAAAATTCCCTGTGGATTTTTTATATTAAATAGTGGAGTTGAGCTGTCAAAAAAGTATCAAACAGCTCTTGCGAAGTTTAAATTTTCTCCTTCCAAATTTTCGGGGAAAATGCTACTGCCTGGGAGTTAATTATTGGAGGATTTCTTTGTCGGGAGAAACAAATTCCCGGAGAACAAACACCCCGGGAGTATTCAGAATTGGGCTGTATGAATGTATGTATATATGTCAAATCGAACTTTCTGATACTACTTTTTGTCTATTTCCACGGTGCATGTATGTAGGAAATTTCACTTTCAACTGTTTAACCAGACATTTGTATGCGGATAAAAATATTATTGACTTGAAAAATATAATAAAAATTAAAAATATAAATTAAAAAATTAAAAGTTTACCTCTCCAAGCGCCCTCGCTTGACTTGAATCATGCTAGCAAAGCAGTCAATGACCCTGTGAATATTCTTCGAAATTATAGAGAAAATGCTGACACACATTTTTCTGATATATTTTCAAAAGTTACCGATATCGCTAAGGAATTGGATTTTGACATTGTCCTTCCTCGCTATTGGATAATATTTTGCTCGATCTCCGAGAAAGATTGCGGAAAGAGTCATTAAACATTTTTGATTTGAACTTATTACTTCCATCTAAAATTGGGGAATATAATACGCCTGACGAAAAAAGAATCCTATCGAACGCGTAAAATCGCTTGGAAAACGATACGAACTTTTCTTAGAAAAATACGGTATCAATTTGGAAGGAGAGTATAAAGTGTGCTTGGAACGATGGACAAATAAGAAAAGCGAAAAGCCATTCCCAAAATCAGCAGCAGAAGTTCTTGGTAAATGCTTTTCCATTGATTAACAACCTTCTCCGCATTCTGATCACACTTCCAGCTAGTAACGCTACTACCGAAAGAAGTTTTTCAACCCTTCGCCGGTTAAAAACAAGGTTGCGTAGTACCATCAAAGAAGAAAGACTGATAGGTCTAGCACTTTTACACGTACACTTAGATATTGAAATTGACACTGAAAGGATAATAGAAAGATTCGCAAAAGGAAAGCGCAAAATTGAGTTTGCAATTTAAATTATTACAATAAAAATTCTGAATAAGTTGTTAAGTTACTTAATTACATCCTTCATTTTACCAACATTGTAAGCAAGAAATAAGTATTTATATGTATATATTGCATTCATAAACCCAAGGTATAACTTTATAACTTTTTTCTTTTCTTTAAATAGTAAATACATGCAATAGTTTTATTGGACCTTGCAGCAAATTCACAAAATGAAAAGTAATATTATATCACAAAACACTTTACGTCTCACTTCATAAAAAATACTCGAACCTATGTTTGCATGAACAATAAGTTAGGGTTAGATGCCTGTAATTTAACGTTATTTGACAAGTTCAGATCCGGGTTCATGGAGTCAATCAGTTTCTGCCATAGACAATATCCTTCATTGAGAGCGTAACTTCTCTTTAACAATATCTGCTATTGACATACTTTCTTCCAAAGGTAACCTTTTTGCATTAAGCCAGTTATTCGAAGTGGGATTGAAGAAAAGATAATTAAATACTTCACCACAGTTCTCTATGGTGCCACACTTCAGATGAAAACCTATTTAAACCACCAAACCCCGCACCCCTCCTCCTCCTGGCTATGGCCCTGCTTGCATGAATACTTAAACTTCTTATACTATAGTCATCACATGTCGTTCATTGCCCATCAATAGGGAACTAACAGAAACCACAATTAACTAACTATCTGGTTAAAAGTTCCACTTTCATATGAATTTAAAGCGTTTGACTCGTCTGAAATAAGACTGCATACCTTGTGGCAGTCAATGCTATCGGGCAATCGAATTGACATCTGCTCAGAGATCAGCCGACTTTCAGTTGGGCTACGGTTAATTGTATTGTAAATGAGAAGCGACCACAATGAGGCTAGGCACCAATCATTTAACACAGAGAAACGTAGATTATGCAACATAATGCATTCACGTGCGTAAAATTCAATTATTGTTTGGGATTGCATTTTGTTAGTACTACTCCGTGAAATCAGATGCTTTGGAGGAAAGCCAAATTATACTAAGATTATGATTGAATCCGAAAAAAATTCAATTTACATACATACTGGGCAGGACTGTTTAGCATATTATCGACGGTAAGTTAGGTAAAGCAAATAAATTATACAGTTTCTCTTTCCTTTAGTAAAAAAAGCTTTAACGCTTGAATTACGCGTCTATGTAATAAGCACGTAGATAAAATTTTTTTAGAATAAAAAGACATGACATCATTTATTTAAAATTGACATGACATCATTTATAAAAACTGTTAAAATGATCGTAAAAATGTATACACACAATATATGGTGGCGAGCTTTGGCTAATTTTCTTTGTTTAAAAAACGTTTATTTTTTTTATGAAAATATAACTTACTATCTAAAAATCTGTAAATCAAAATTTCAAACTTTGTAAAACATTTATAAAAATTCGGCGAATTTTAAAACTTTGTGCACTTGTGTACAAGGGTATTACAACTTTGTTCACATAACGGTTGTTTGTAACAGCCAGAACGGATCGAGATAGATATAGACAAATGTATACATAAATGATCAGAATGAAAAGAGAAGTCAATTAAACCAGGTCTGTCTGTCCGTCCGTCCGTCTGTCCGTGTACACGATAACTCGAGCAAAAATTTACATATCTAAACGAAATTTGGTACGTAGATTGCCCTTTACCCAAGGTAGGTTGCTATTGAAAATGGGCGACATCGGACCGTAACCACGCCAGAAATACGAAATACGAAAACTGCGATATATTAGTAACTACTGAAGCTTATTCACTGAAAATTGATATCTGCAATAATTTTTAGATGTATATGGGCAAATCTAAACAAGTAAGAAAGTCTAAGTTCGGGCGGAGCCGAACATTAAATACCCGGCGCAAGTATTAAATATATGTTTTCCACCTTTCCGAAAGCTACCGCTACATGATAAGCCGGCGTGTATAAATTTTAAGTAAACTAGCGTCCTTAAATTTCAAAATATTGAAATTTCAAGCATTTCTGAAATTTACCGTTATATGAAAGCGGCCATAATTTTAGTCCGATTTCAACAATTTTCAATGGTTTACTTTTATGTGGCAAGCACAATAACCATACCGAGTTTGGTACAAATTGCTAGAACGGTTAGCGAGATACATATACGTGATCATAAGTGGGCGGTGCCACACCCATTTTCCAAAATTTTATCATAAACGTATTTCCTGGCAAAGAATTGTTGCAACCATCATTTTGAATAAATTAGCTTTAATATTTACTGATTTATCGAGGATTTCGTATTTCTCGAAATTACCGTTATATGGGATGTGGGCGTGGTTATTGTCCGATTTTAAAAATTTTCGGCCATTTGGTATGCTGTACCAGGGCCAACAACTGTGCCAAGTTTGGAATAAATTGATGTAGCGGTTACCAAGATATACACATGTAACCATAAGTGGGCGTGGCTACGCCCATTTTCAAAAAAATGTTAATATTCTTATTTTTCGTCTAAAATTTATTATAAATATCAATTTTGAGTGAATTATCTCAGTAGTTACTAAAATATCGCCTTTTTTGTATTTCTGAAAATTACCGTTATATGGGAGGTAGGCGTGGTTATTGTCCGATTTTGCCCATTTTCAATACCATCCGTCCTACGCCCGAAAGAAGTACACGTACCAAGTTTCGTTAAGATATCTTAATTTTTACTCGAGTTATCGTGTGCACAGACGGACGGACGGACGGACGGACAGACAGTCACCGCTTAATCGATTTCTCTTTTCATTCTGATCATTTATGAATACATTTGTCTATATCTATCTCGATTCGTTTTGCCTGTTACAAACAACCGTTATGTGAACAAAGTTAGAATACCCTTGTGCACAAGTGCGCTCGGGTATAAAAACAGGTATCCTTGGTGTTGTTTAGCTTTATTTTCACTGTTGGAAACTATATCAAGCTGCTTGCTTTTGGATATATTTCATTGACGTATACTTGAAGCCTCAAAAAAAATTTGGATCAATTTGCCGCATAACTTTTGAATTATAGGTGTTTAAATAAAAAATAATAATGAAAACAAGTGAATTTTTTATGTAATTTTTAAGAGGTGAAAAATTAATTATGCCATAACTTTTGAAGCACACCATATACTGATTTGAAATTTTATGTGCAATTAGTACTTATGTGTACACTTCAAATGTAGTAGGTAAGAAAAGTGTGTATTAAAAAATAACGAAATGGCAAGTAACTCAAAGTCTGTAATTCCACATTTCACAATTTTCAAAATTTTAGGTTTATCGCGTATAGTTTTTGAAGCATTTAAGTTTAAGAACTTTTTAAGTATGTATTGTATACTACAAACCAAGGTACATTGAACAGGTAGTATCAGTAGAGGAGCTGATTTGATTTATTTTCAAATTATTTGGTCTCGAAAATGTCAAATATTTTTAATTTTTTCTCACGAAAATTATATGTTGTTAAAATCCATTTGCTTGTGAAACATTTTTCCATACAAAACAAGCGATTGAATAGCAGCTTTTGGAACGTTCGCCCAACTCGGCAGCACGACCGCTGATTACTGGGCCTTGCAAAGGATGGATCAATGCTTCGAGAAGCAAACAAATTTACTAGGAAAGAAAGTTGCATCAATTTTTATTTTTTCCAATTTCAATTTTTTATTTTTATAATTTTTTGTATTTCACATGGCACGCTTTGATTTAGAAAAAAAATTCAGAACAGTTGTTGACACTTTCGATACCAGAAGCAACAACAAAATACACGCAAATGTTGTTTTTGCTCTACTGATACTACCTGTTTAATGTGCCTTGCTACAAACAATAACGAATAATTTGATACCTGAGCAAGAGCTGTGCTTTCAGAATAAACCATCTTTTAAAGATAAAATATTCTGCGATCTTGAGCGTAATTTTTATTCCAAAAACACTTTAATTAAAGGCACATTTGGAAAATACGTCGAAACGATCTATGGTTGTTGTGTTGGATTATTATTTAAAATAAATAAATAAATAAATCTTTCTATAACTGCTAGTCCTTATAAAATTACATATACCTGTAAAATGCTTCATAATATTTGCCTCTAGAAGTGTGTAAAAACCCTGATTCACTACTCTTAATGATGCTCCTTCTTTTAGTCAGAATATTTCGAGAGCGGTATCAAAGCAAATTTTTTTCGACAAATGTTCTGATAGTTGCTCTTACTTAATTGGAGCCTTCGGAGTTCAATGGCGTCCTAAGTTTTACCCTGTTGGCTCCACTTTTCGAGATAGCGGTACTTAAACTTTCCTTAAATTTTAACTATTTTATAAGTCCCTGGGTTTTCAAGATATTTTACTAAAATTTTGCACATAACCGTTCTTTAATATTACCTTAACTATTCCATAAACTTATCGAAATCGGTTCACTAAAACATATAGCTCCCATACAACTGATTAATCAGAGACGTTGTTTTGCGTTATAACTCCTTCAATTAAACAGGTTAAAATTTAGTATAGGTTCAATTTAACATATAGCACGCATACAATTTATTATTCAGATTATTCAGATATTAAGTTAGTTAGTTAGTTATTTTTGTATAGAACTATATGGGTGTTTCCATGAAAATGTCAACCAGGACTGAAAAAATAAAAACAACTGAAAAGGGTTTTTAAGACGAATTAATAAGAGAAAAATACACGAATTTTTATATTATAGAAGCATTTCAGCTTATTGGAATTTTAAAACTCAAAAATGGAAGAGTAATACTGAATGTCTCTTCGACTCAGTTTTCTCTAATGAAATGAACTATTTTCTCTTTTCTATTAACTAACTTAAAAGATTTGAAACATTACAATTACATCTTAAAATGAAATTTGCAATAACAACTTACTATAAAAATTAGAAAAAGGAGAAGTTAGAGCTCGAATAACGGTAATTTTTTTATTTGCTTCTGATAGTATTTTAATGTCGCGTACGTTATGCAAAAACAATGTATGTCTATGTCATTTGTATATTGGCAGTCGCAGGTAATGCAGATTACAGTTCTTAAGCGAGAATTTTTCCAGCTAAAGATATACAGTAAAATTTTCTTTCCAACCGAAGTAAAAAAAAAATTATTACCCTTTAAAATTTGTCGCATACGTTTTTGTAGGTACGAAAAATTCAATCAAATACATCAAAACTAATGTTAATTGCAAATTTTCCATTTAAATTATTTAGAATAGTTGTAAAATAATGAAACGGTGGCGAGAAGAGTTCTCAATAAATACATTTTATTACTTACGAGAAAAATTGTCGCGTACGTTATTGTTTTTTTTAATATAAAACTAGCCAGAGATAATTTCTCTTAAAATATGAAAGGATTGTAAAGGTACATTATTTAGCTTAGTTTAGGAATTTTTAAAGAAAAGAAAAACTCCCATGATTCGCAGACTTTCGCATATATGCGTGTTTCCATGAAAATGTAAACCGAAAATGCAAGCAAATGAATTCAAACGGCTTTATAACTTAAAATTTCGTATTCAGATGGCGGAAAAAGGTTTTGGAAACGCGAAACGGTGGAGAGAAGAACTGAAAAAATTTCATTTTGTATGTGTTACTAGTAAAAATATTGTATGGGGGAAAATCTGTCGCGTACGTTATGTCGCGTACGTTATTATATTTTTTTTTTATAAAAACTAACCAGAGATAATTTCTATCAAAAAATGGAAGGATTGTAAAGGTACATTATTTAGCTTACTTTAGGAATTTTTAAAGAAAAGAAAAACTCTCATGATTCGCAGACTTTCGCATATATGTATATGTGCCTTAAAACCACTTCTTTTTTTGTCGCGTACGTTATCACCTAGTTTTGAACGGATATTTTCCAAAGTTTCGAGGCTGCTTATTTTTTTCTCAAACATAGTACCCTTTGGTTGCAACATAACCGTAATCTTTTTTTTTCTGTAACTTCTATTTTTGATAGATTTACGTTACTCTAAAAGCGTACGAATGTCGCGTACGGCTGTATGGAAACACAAACAGGGCATGCCATTGAATTTAGAATATCCCAATTAAGTGAGTTCAACTTTCAAAATCTTTCCTCAAAGTTTACAACTTGAACAGCGTAATTTCAACCCAGCTTATTCTTTTGTTTTCTATTTCATGCTTATTCCTAGTCTAACTCTTGAAGCACTTGATGAAAATGAATTACACTTATATTAATCGATTTATTAAGAGATTACGAATAAAATGATATATAAAACATAGGTGTGCTCACAAATTAAAAAAATAAAATTTTTTTTTTGAAAGTGTACCTATTTTTTAGATTTGCCAATATAAGAGTATTATACATTTTTGGAAAATGGGCGTAGCCACGCCTACTTATGATTACATGTGTATATCTTGGTAACCGCTACACTAATTCCTCCCAAACTTGGTACAGAATACAAAACGGCTGAAAATCTTTAAAATCGGACCATAACCACGCCCACATCCCTTTGTTTTTGTAAAAAAAAAAACTCCGTTAGACAGCAATCAAACAAAGTTACACTTTTAAAACGTTATTGACACGTTGTTTGCGCAGCCGCTTTTAATTTTCAAGTGCATTTTTTTTTTTTTGTATAAAAGGCGAATAATTAAAGCAACATTTGAAATGGAAGACAAAAATACAAGTGAGTACCTATACCCAATCAAAAAAAAGTGACTTTTTATCGTTCCTTTGCATTTTTCTGAATAACTTCTATTTATGATTTCATGTAAGCTTTTACAATTTTGTTAACTTTCGGCAAACAAAAATTAAAAAGAAGTCGAGAAATTAAGATGTAGTGAGTTGACTTTATTTTACATAAGCAGCCGTTTTTAAGAAAAACTGGTTTTTCTAGGTTATCATGCTATTACAAAAGGCAAGTTGTTTGAAGTTTGGCTGCTTGGATGTTCCAAAAAAGAAAAGATTTCTTCGGTGGTCAACTATGTTGCAAAAAAAATTGGTGCTGATGATATATGTGAAAATTCCATGAAAGTCGTAGAAGAAAAAACGCGGCTTTTTTGCAATTATTTATCAAACAAATACAAAAAATATGGAAAACAATTTGGAAAGGATGCTAAAAGATTTAGATCAGAAAATATCGCATTTCTTGCAGATGAGGTTCTTTTCGAATTGAAAAAGCCAGCTGTTCCGACAAGTTCTATGGTTGGTCGCCCAAGAGATCAATTTTGCAACAAAAGTGAGTTTGGAAAAAGAAAAGAAGCAGCAGAACTATCAAAATCGACAAATTATGAAACGGAGTTACTAGCACGTGCAGCAGTAACTTCGCCTCGAAAAAAAGGAAACTTGGACATGGCTGTAGTTTTAAAAGAAAGCTTAGCAAGCCCAACCAGACCCTCAAAAATAAGAAAGGTATGTGCTGAGAGCAGTAATAAACAAATTTCCTTTTTCGGCAGAGGAGGCATTATCAGTACAATGCAATACGTCGCGAAAGTAAACTAAGAAACTGCGACATTTATCCACATTATAACGAAATTGCAGCCGCCAAATTAAAATGTCGACCTAATGACGTAGAGGTAAGCGAAACCATGGTAAGAGCTCCTCTAAAATCGGTTATAGCCCACACTGCGAAAAGAATAGTTGAAATGCAAAGTGAGGTTATCGAAGCTGTTATGAAAAAAGAAAAAAAGAAATTTTGTGAAGTCTGAGCTAATATTAAGTTATGGGTTCGATAGTACCACTGGTCAAGCTCAATTCAAACAAGCTTTTACTGAGCCAAGCACATCGCAATGTTGTAATGCATCGCTTTTCGCAACAACAATTATACCGTTAAGGGCCAATTTCACAATGCGTAGGTAACTCAGAATCGACAGTTAACTAAAGATTTGCAGTACAAAAATCTGTAGTTAAATCCCGATTCTGAGTTAACTACGCACTGTGAAACTGGCCCTAAGACTTGCGTTGCCATGTGGAATGCTTATTTGGAACAATCGTGCACCGCAATCCGTAAGATTCTGTCGGCCCATCAAATTGTAATACACTAAAGAATCAAAGGACACTGTTTTAAAAGAGCATTTGGACTTAAAAAACGAAATTGACGCTATAGAAAACATTGTTGCTTTTTCAATTTTTCCTAATAAACAATCGTGGTACAAAGCT